>NC_142740.1:14390199-14425199 GCF_051943395.1 Hippocampus bargibanti
TTTTGCAACAATGATTCTTGTTTTGTCTGCTGAAGCGCGATGATTTTGAAAATTATTAACATTCCATACTGTGTATTAAAGGACAGCCGATGTCACTTTTTATTCAAATGCAAATAAAAATGACTTCACGCCAAGACGTCTTGCATTGCTTGTGAATCCAAACAATGGCTTCAGATTCGGATAATATGCTTTCTTGTTACACATCCAGTTATGAATATGTTTCAAATACACTGTAGTTCTGAAGATTAAAGCATACATGTTTACAATCATTAAAGAATTATATGTGCCATTTTGAGGCAACATTGGGGGAACATCTCACCCAAAAAAAAAGGGAGCTAATGGCCAGCTCCGTTTCTTATATGGCGCTTGGCTGCCCTCTTTTGGCGGCTTTTGTTTAATGCAGTTCGGCGCAGGATCGGATATATCGATAGTCCCGGTTATATCGATATTTTTTCGGACTCCCTTGAATATCGATATAACGAGACTTTACTGTAATTGTTTTTTTTTTATGCTAATCTTATGCTTGTTCCACTGTTGAGCATTTTCATCTTTATTAAGTTCATAGAGTTGCTTGTTCTGTAGGCACAAGGTGGACACAAGCCAGTGTCTTATTGTGCCCGTCCCAAGCCCGAATAAATACAGAGGGTTGTGTCACATCCTATGTAAAAGCTTGGCCAAAACAAACATGCGAATCAAACCTCTGAAGATGAGGGACGCTGATTCGCTGTGGCGACCAATGAAGGGAAAAGCCCAAAGAAAAAGATTATTATTATTATTATTATTATTATTATTATTATTATTATTATTATTATTATTATTATTATTGATTATGTTCAGTGCCACGCACTGGAGTCGTCGTTAGCATATCAGCTTTGCGTTTGCACGTTCTTTGCGTGCATTGTATAGGTTTTCTTCTCTGACTTTTGTTATTTGTTTCTCACCCTCGTGTGTATTTGTAAATGCATCCCACAATCTCTCACTCTCCATCCTTCTATTTTTAAATTCCAGCCTTCCCATCTGTGCGTCTATCCAGCTTAAAGTCCTGATCCGGCCAGGCCTCCCAGGTTTATGAAAGGCGAGCAGCTTTGCAGACGGTGCATATCAAATTCTGCTCAGCTCTGCGTGGATTTTGTACCACAGACAAAGGCTTACAATACATGTGAGCCTTTAGTCGCACGTAGACACCGACAAAGAGGAGCTCAGGCTGCAAGATGGGGAATAAAAAATAAATAAAATGGATGGAACAGGGGGGAAAAATGACGGGACGGGAATACTTTTGAAATATAAATTTTGAGAATTAAGCAAGCAATAACGCAAGATTGAATCCTTTCACTGTTGCCATGAACACAACAATCAGTGGTCACCTTTTAAATCCAACTGGTGTCAAAGTGATGGCCCGGGGGCCAAGTATGTCCCGCCGCATCATTTTATTTGGCCCATGAAAGCAAATGAACCATGTCAGGTGTGATGCTTGCTAAAGTCCGAACAAAAAAATTAAATTGTCGTATGAAAACCACAATAACAGTCTTTATTTTTTACTTCAAATTTGAAAACTAGTTATTCATTTATTTGTTGTGCGCTCTATTTGTGATATGTGGCGGGCATTAAACATTCTAATGGCTTCCCCAAATGCATAATGGCTCCTGAGAGGCAACGGTATCTATAATGTGGCAAAAAAATGAGTTTTGTTTATAACAACCAGCGATGTCTGCGATTCAGTGATGATTTTTTAATTAACACTGTCATGCATTTATACCGATAAACTGCAATCTGATAACATGCTAGGCTGTCATTTTCCATGGTGCACTCGTCACTCTCTCCTGGCAAATGCACATCTTCAATCGTTCATGTCGTGCTTTACAAACTGTTTGAAACTTCACCACACGTTAATTTCTGACAATGACTTTCTCAACTAACAAATCCATTTACCACTGTTGATTTTTGATTCACTAGAGTGGTCTAAAATTAAATCATCCAATTTACAACGTGCAAACAAAAAGCAGACTGATTGGAACAAAGTGGAAAAACCATGTTGTTAAACGCTATGAGGCAACTCACCATGATGTAGTGACGTTGCATTTCAGTCTTCTCGCTGGCCAGTTTCTCACACTCCAGTTTGAGGCTGTAGAAGGACATGCAAGGATATGCAAATTAGATGGTTAATAGTAATCCGTCGCCAGAGATAGGGACCGTACACTGTCACGGATATAAAATAATTGTAAATCACCGCTGCCAAACCGATATATTTTAAGTTTATAATTGTCAATGTTCGTGGTTTAGACCAAATATACCACAAAGTATGAACCTAACACAGTATTATGTTTCAAACTAACATTAAAAAATAATTATAATGATGAATAATAATAATAATAATAATGGCGGCCACCCTGTCTGGGGTGTGCATGTTCTCCCCGGGCCTGCGTGGGTTTTCTCCGGGTTTTCTCCCACATTCCAAAAACATGCATGGCAGGCTGATTGAACACACCCTAGATGTGAGTGTGAGAGTGACTGTTTTTTTGTCTCTGTGTGCCTTGCGATTGGCTGGCAAACAATTCAGGGTGTCCCCCACGGCTCTAATGAGGATAAAGCGGTACAGAAAATGGATGGATGGATGGATAATAATAATAATAATAATAATAATAATAATAATAATAATAATAATAATAATAATAATAATAATAATAAAATAAAAAATACATCCTGACTATTTGATATAAGATAAAATATGCACCCAGAGTGTGCATATGACTGTAAATAAACTTTTGAGATGTGTCATATCAACATAGTTTATTCACATGAAGTTTTTTTAGACGCCTGCCAATTCCAGCTATTGGCAAAATACATTTCTGCTAACCAATTATCAGGATGAGTAATGAATAAAAACGTTATTCGGCATTGCCTTAATGCTCATAGCAATAAACAAGTAAATACATTAAATAGTGAAAAATAACTTGCGTATCATTATCTTTGTCTTATGTTGTAATCGGATAATGCGTAAAATAAAAATTATAAAAACTGGCTAAAATCTGGAACAAAAATTATCACAATAGTAATGATTTGTCCCTTGATTTTCAATTCATTGTAAAATTTGGTAACATCAATATTTTTTCCCTCAAATTTCCTGATTTCTAACAAATATGCCTACAGGCTTACCCGTTACACTTGTTTACTGAGCATAACAAAAGTGACAACGACGTCATCAGGCAGCGACTCATCGTTGAAACCAACAAATGCAAGCGTTTACTGTAATATATGTGAATCTGCTGCCGCCGTACCTGTGATACTGGGCCTGGAGGAACTGGAATTCCTCCTTGATGCGGTCCAGAGTTTCCAGGACGGTGAACTTGAAAGACTGGCCAGGTTGCAAGGGGACCTTGATGGGAGAGAAAAGACAGATGTGAAGACAGGATGAAAGACAGACTTTCAGCCATGTGTGTGTGCGGGTGAGAGTAGAGACAGAGAGAGAGAGAGAGAGAGAGAGAGAGAGAGAGAGAGAGAGAGAGAGAGAGAGAGAGAGCCAAGATGAAAGTGAAGAAAGGCCACGTCCTCTTCCCACACATCATAAAGAGGTGTCCTCCGCTAATGACTCTCGCTCCTCTTCCCTCTTCTGTCTCCTCCCTCCCGCTCTTCCACATTAGCATCCTCGCCGCTCTCTTAGCGGCACGCTAATGTATTCGAGCCTACAAAGAGCAGCGGCGGGAGGAAATGTCATTGGAATAACTTCCAGCAAAAATCAAGGCACCTGCTAAGAGCCAAACAAGGAACAACAGAACAAAATGGCTCTCGGGGGACCAGCCGCAATTCTCCACATTTGTCATGAGCTTGGAGAAACAACCGAGGATGTTTCAGATGCTTTTTTTTCTTCCCATGTAAGGAAATTAGCATTCATATTTCATGCATTCATGGGATAGGGAAGGAGCGAGGGGGGTCACACTGCCCATCAAAGACTGCTTTTTCATTTTTTTTCACGACTCGCTGTCTTGTGTGGATTGTCCGCTTACAAATGAGGGAGAAGATTTAGACCTGCGAATTATGCTAAATTGAGAGGTGAATGAGTCACTCCATTTTAAGAGTGTAATGTCATGATTACCAAAGAAAGGTGCTTAATCAACTCAAAATGGCTCAGCAAAAACAATAGAGCATCATCCCACAAAATACTATGGGGTTTGGTTAGACCAGGGGTGTTAAACTCATTTTAGTGAACCTTAGTTATGGCTGAAACTATATATTGTATATTGGTTACAATTTGTCTCTGATTTATATTATCGATGAAAATCTTGGTTGGTATGAAAATTTGGATATTGGTTTTACTCCCTGGTGCTTTCTACTATCTTTGTGACTGCTTTATTTCCTGTATATGATACCTGTCCATATTAAGCGCTTTGTTACATCTTCAGCTGTTGTTAAAGCTCTATATAAATCAATATGTATTGTATTGTATGAAAATTTGAATCTTTGGGACAGATTTCAACAAGCATCGTTGAAGTTGTCATTTAGTATTTAGGCCAAATAAAATGAGGTGGCAGGCGACATCTGGCCCCCGGGGCATTGAGTTTGACACCAGTGGGTTAGCTAATATGATGTCATTTAGGCGCCATGTTGGGAGCTATTTAAAATAAGAAGGTAGTGAGTTATTTTTTTCTCCCAGGCCTCCCTGTGGGTGAGTGATTATCAATCATGGCGACTTTTCCAGATTAAATGAACAAATGAATAAAATGACAGTGGAGACTTTAAAACCCATCTTTAAAACCCCTCTCTCTCTCTCTATCTCTCTATCTCGCCTTCGTCAGAGTCATTCTGACGAAGGCGGAAGTATACGCCGAAACATGTCAGGTATTTGAACACCTACAATACACTGTCTGGAAGAAAAGAATCTGTTTTACATTACTTCAAAATGACCCCGGAAATGGTGAGTTTTAGAAGGTCCCGCCCCCTTGTCCGTGACGTCACGCCAGGACGTCTTGCCTTTTTCTAGAATCAAAACCATGGCTTCAGATTCAGAGAAGATGCTTTCTTGTTACACATCCAGTTATGAATATTCTTCAAATAGTTCTGAAGAAGAAAGCATAAATGTTTGCAATCGATTAAAGAAGTCCTTCCGTCTCATTTTGAGGCGTCTGGACTCCAATATAGCGTCCCAGAAAATGCACAAGATGGCGCCCAAGCTCCGTTGGAAATGGGCTGATTTGTCTGCTGGGAATTTGTGTCAACTAGTATCAAATAGTAGTCTTGGTGCAACACACAACGATTCACCATTGCGTTATGTATGTGTTTTCCTTCTAATTTCATCAGCAACACGGATCAACACGAAGTTGTCAGACCAAACAAAGTACCCAAAATGCATTGTGTGTCGCTTTCTCGGTCAGGAGCGTTCCTGACATGACGTCACGTCAGCAATCGTCACCAACTCAAAAACAAGTCTTCCTGAATATTCAGCGCGAGTCTTAAAACGTAAAATATAGCTATATGCGGTGGAATCTTTGTAAAATACGCTCAGTAGAAGTCATTTGAAGTGATTTTACAAATTATAGACACAACTTGCCCGGAGGCGTCAGTTGTCCTTTAAATACGCAATGGCTGTGTGAACACGTGTATGACAGACAGAGGAATGTAATCATTCTTGAAAGCAGTCTGAAACGCACTGGAAACGGACTGCTCCTTGTACTACGACCCCAGAGACATTTTGGATGCCATTCTCATCCTGTCCCTCCCAAATTTCACTGAACTAAGGTGACATGAGAGAAAAATCTCCACCAAACAAAAATGCCTCAGGTATATCTCTTTAAAATGTGACATTTACTGACTTTGTTTGCATACCATGACTTATTCTGTTGGAAGAATGGCAACAGGTGGACATACTGCACCTCACGAGCACAACTACATACTTTCAATACAATTCAATTGGAATGCAGCGGACATGAAAACTCGAATATCACGTTGCCCTCTGGAGCTTTCAATGAAAGCATGCAATGCATCCATTTCAAATGATCCACCCACAGCCAAAGCACAGAAAAAAAAGATTGGCGGTTTCAGTGGCGAGCTCTATTAGTCTAGACAAGCACAATTCAATTAGATTTCAATTAGTCCAACGACAGAGGTCAGAGATGTGCGGGCTTCCCCCAGTAATTAATCCGATGAGTCGAGCTGAGCCGAGCTAAAGTGAGCCGAGACTAGGCAGAGAGCGGGGAGCTGGAGATGGGCACCACGTATGCTAACTTTTTTTCTGCACAGTATCTCTGTGACTGTGTGTGTGTATGCGTGTGCGTGTGCGTGTGCGTGTGCGTGTGCGTGTGCGTGCGTGTGTGTGTGTGTGCGTGTGAGTGTGTGTAAGGGATGAATACTTGGAGGAATGGCTGGGAGTGCACCAAAAGGTCTCCATTGATATTGATATATACAGTTCTCACAGCTGCGATTGGGTTGGGTCGAATGTCAAAGTCAAGGCGCGGGGGCCAAATCTGGCCCACCACATCCTTTTATTCGGCCCACGAAAGCAAATCAACAACCTTGTGAAATTCCATGATGCCTGCTAAAGTCCGAACCAAAATTTCAAATGGTCCTATGTGAACCACAATAACCGTCATTATTTTTTACTATGACAACTAGTCATTCATCTATTTATTGTGCGCTCTATTTGTAATATGTGGAGGGCATTAAAGGACAACCGACGTCACTTTTTTGTTTCCTAACTGACATCAGAAAAACATTTTATAGCATCTAAAATACCCAAAGCACGCAGTATGATATTTTTAGTCAAATGCAAAACACCAATAAAAATGACTTAAAGTGTCCAAAATCTGCAAAAATATTGAGCTACGAATTGGGCATTTTCAGAAAGTCCCGCCCCCAGTTCGTGACGTCACGCCAAGACGTCTTGTATTGCTGGAGAATCAAAACTGGCTTAAGATTTGGAGAATATGCTTTCTTGTTACACATCCAATTATGAATATGACTCAAATAGTTCTGAAGAGGAAAGCATACATGTTTGCAATCAATTAAAGAATTTATGCCGTGCCATTTTGAGGCAACATTGGGGGGAAATGTCTCACCCATAAAGAGGCAGAAAATGGCCACCGAGCACCTGTGAGGAATTAATCAGTCCGTTTCCACAGGCTGATAATGTCACGTTTTGCGAGGTGGTGATGGCGGGTTCGGATCCCAAAAAGCAGGCAGGAGGGAGCAGGAGGTTGTTTGACAAATTGTATTAAAATAAAGTCAGCAGGAACAAAATGTAAAACATCAAAATGATCTGAATGGAAAAAATACAAAGTAGCAAAAGAAAACCAAGTGTAAAAGTCCGCCAAGGTTAAACAAACACGTACACAATGCATGCAGCAAACAAGCAGCAAACAAACAATGAATCGGCACCGGATGATCGTGCCAGGTGTCCTTTTAAGTGTCATTGATTATAACGACCAGCACCTGCGAGGCTGCCGGCAGGGCTGACGTCGCTAACCGCTGGTCGCCAATCTGATCGGGACGACCAGCACCTGTGCAGGTGCAGGCGGGGCCGACAGCGCCCCCCGTTGGTCGCCAACCAGATCATGACAGTACCCCCCCTTCAAGGGGCTGCTTCCAGAAGTCCCAACAGTATCCCAAAAGGTCCACTCGCCAGGGAATGGTCGGTGGAGAGGGCAACCGCTGCCTCTCCAGCATACGACGGGCGGCGGCCTGATGGGAACGGGACTCGGCCTGGGGTGGACGAAGACGCGGCACGGATCGTCGTGGGCGTGAGTGCGATCCCTCTCGCATGTTCACGCGACGGCGCATGGCTCTGCGTGGACGCCGAACTGCCAGGCGCAGAATGGCACCCCGTACGGCCGTATGGGAACAGGTCTCGGCCGGACGCCGACGTGGGCGTGAACTGCCCGGCTCCGGGGGAACGAGACCGGTCCAGAGCCGCTCCGGGATCCAGCGGTGAGTGGGGTCTCGGACTGACATTGACTCGGACGTTGCACGGCTCGTCGTGGATGAGACTCAATTCGTCATGCACGACGACAGCGTGGCTGGACGTGGGCGTGGAATGCCAGTCTCCCAGTGTCACCCTGGACGGCCACCTGGAAGGAGGTCTCGGCCGGACGTTTACGTGGACGTTGCGGCTCGTCGAGTGACGCAATTCAAACGCGACGATGCTTGCGCTAACGTGGACATAGCATTGCCAGGCACAGGGTGGAAATGAGACGGGTCCGATGTACCTGCGGGATCCGATGGTTGGCCGATTCATTCTGTCACGGTTTGCGAGGTGGTGATGGCGGGTTCGGATCCCAAAAAGCAGGCAGGAGGGAGCAGGAGGTTGTTTGACAAATTGTATTAAAATAAAGTGAGCAGGAACAAAATGTAAAACATCAAAATGATCTGAATGGAAAAAAATACAAAGTAGCAAAAGAAGACCAAAAGTAAAAGTCCGCCAAGGTTAAACAAACACGTACACAATGCATGCTGCAACCAAGCAGCAAACAAACAATGAATCGGCACCGGATGATCGTGCCAGGTGTCCTTTTAAGTGTCATTGATTATAACGACCAGCACCTGCGAGGCTGCCGGCAGGGCTGACGTCGCTACCCGCTGGTCGCCAATCTGATCGGGACGACCAGCACCTGCGCAGGTGCAGGCGGGGCCGACGGCACCCCCCGTTGGTCGCCAACCAGATCATGACAGTACCCCCCCTTCAAGGGGCTGCTTCCAGAAGTCCCAACAGTCTCCCAAAAGGTCCACTCGCCAGGGAACGGTCGGTGGAGAGGGCAACCGCTGCCTCTCCAGCATACGACGGGCGGCGGCCTGATGGGAACGGGACTCGGCCTGGGGTGGACGAAGACGCGGCACGGATCGTCGTGGGCGTGAGTGCGATCCCTCTCGCACGTTCACGCGACGGCGCATGGCTCTGCGTGGACGCCGAACTGCCAGGCGCAGAATGGCACCCCGTACGGCCGTATGGGAACAGGTCTCGGCCGGACGCCGACGTGGGCGTGAACTGCCCGGCTCCGGGGGAACGAGACCAGTCCAGAGCCGCTCCGGGATCCAGCGGTGAGTGGGGTCTCGGACTGACGTTGACGCGGACGTTGCACGGCTCGTCGTGGATGAGACTCAATTCGTCATGCACGATGACAGCGTGGCTGGACGTGGGCGTGGAATGCCAGTCTCCCAGTGTCACCCTGGACGGCCACCTGGAAGGAGGTCTCGGCCGGACGTTTACGTGGACGTTGCGGCTCGTCGAGTGACGCAATTCAAACGCGACGATGCTTGCGCTAACGTGGACGTAGCATTGCCAGGCACAGGGTGGAAATGACACGGGTCCGATGTACCTGCGGGATCCGATGGTTGGCCGATTCATTCTGTCACGGTTTGCGAGGTGGTGATGGCGGGTTCGGATCCCAAAAAGCAGGCAGGAGGGAGCAGGAGGTTGTTTGACAAATTGTATTAAAATAAAGTGAGCAGGAACAAAATGTAAAACATCAAAATGATCTGAATGGAAAAAAATACAAAGTAGCAAAAGAAGACCAAAAGTAAAAGTCCGCCAAGGTTAAACAAACACGTACACAATGCATGCTGCAACCAAGCAGCAAACAAACAATGAATCGGCACCGGATGATCGTGCCAGGTGTCCTTTTAAGTGTCATTGATTATAACGACCAGCACCTGCGAGGCTGCCGGCAGGGCTGACGTCGCTACCCGCTGGTCGCCAATCTGATCGGGACGACCAGCACCTGCGCAGGTGCAGGCGGGGCCGACGGCACCCCCCGTTGGTCGCCAACCAGATCATGACAGATAAATTCCTTACATGGAGCTTGGACGCCCTCTTCTGGCTCTTTCTGGTGCAACACGAGGTTTTCAGACCAAACAAGCATTGACGTGATGGAAGGACTGCTGCAATGTGTCCTTTTTTTTCGGTCAGGGGCGTTCCTTCTGTGACGTCACGTACGGACTCGTCACCAACTCAAAAACAAGACTTCCGGAATATTCAGTCAGAGTCTTAAAACGTAAAATATAGCTATATGCGGTGGAATCTTTTTAAAATACGCTCAGTTGAAGTCATTTGAAGTCAAACAAATTATGGACACAACTTGTCCGGAGACGTCGGTTGTCCTTTAAACATTCTAATGGCTTCCCAAAATTCATCACGGCCCCCGAGAGGAAATCGAAACTACAAAAACACCCGGTTTGGGTAGTGCAAGAGTGGCCATGGACCTGCTGACGAGATCATTATGCACGTACAGTAGACTATCTATGGGAGTACGTCATCGAGTGAGGGAGTGAAGATAGTGGGGGATGGCGGACGGACAAAAAAATAAATTGAAAAACAATTACGACATGTCTGAGAGACAGATGGATTGAGCCAGTGATGGGCTCCTATGACGTTCTTATAGAAGAGACCCAGAGCCAGATGATGAGAGAGTGACTGACTGTGTGAGATAGAATGGCATTCATCCCTATGACAACCCTGGGATGGGATGCAGAAGATGTAGGAAATGTACCCCACCCCCAAGTCTTTCTTTGCTGTAGTCGACATAAGCGTGCCCATCCAGCCTCTGAAATACTTACACCATCTGCTCATATGAGCATACGTACACACGACTATAAGCCAAGCCCGCAAAGTCTTTAATTTGATTAGAAATGCTTCACGTAGCATATTCGACGAGGCAAAAATGAAAATGAATTGACAATGCCTGGTCAGTGATCGCTACGACACATCCCAGATGTGGTCTGAAATGCACACGATGGCCATAGAAGCAAGTTCATTTGGACATGAAAAGCTGAATAGAGGCATCCAAAGATGATATGGGTGGAAGTCAGTCGTGGTTCCAATCAAGTATACAACTACAATATTTTATTCTTCATTAAAGAAAATCAGCTAAAAGTCACACAATCCGCTTCGATTTCCTGGAAGTCCTTTGAAGCAAAGTTTAAACTGAGGGAGAAAAAAAAGCAGGGGAAGTAAACATAGACAATATTGATGAAAGATGGAACCGTCCATGGCATATGTAGGCATCGGCAAACATTTGTTGTTGAAGTTGAGTGTGCGAGTGTCTCGGGTCTCTCCTACACTGTGACAGATGGCCGCGCAGACTGTTTGGGGGTTCGATTGGCTGTCACGAAAGGCCCAAAAAAACTGCCACTCGCCTCCTATATTTTTGAGTACATAGACTGTGTGTGTGTGTGTGTGTGTGTGTGTGTGTGTGTGTGTGTGTGTGTGTGTGTGTGTGTGTGTGTGTGTGTGTGTGTGTGCGTGTGCGTGTGCGTGTGTGTGTGTGTGTGCGCGTGTGTGTGTGTGTGTGTGTGTGTGTGTGTGTGTGTGCGCGTGTGTGTGTGTGTGTGTGTGTGTGTGTGTGTGTGTGTGTGTGTGTGTGTGTGTGTGTGTGTGTGTGTGTGTGTGTGTGTGTGTGTGTGTGTGTGTGTGTGTGTGAGTGCGCGCGTGTGGGTGAGCCAGAGATGCAGCCGTCATAGGGAATCAGATATCAAAAACTGATCCCGTTAATCTCGGAGGTAGATGTGAAAGAGGGGAGGGGTTGACGGGATACTTTGACACCCGCTCATCCACACGCAGACACACACATGCATGTGCACACACACACAAATGAACACACGCACCATGTGGGACAGCAGTCAATCACAATTTGGACAAACTGGCACAGGCCGAGTGGAGAATTAGGGAGGATTATCTATGGCCAGTGGAGAAGGGGGAAGGGGTAAACAAGTGGAAGGGGGTGGGGGTGCGGGTGAGGTTTCTTTTGACTCGCTCATGTAACAGAATTGATCTGATTTTTTACGAGGTTGCATTTTGTATAATGGGTTGTATGTAGTCTTATTCAAGATATAGTGTTTCAATATATTATAATATAGAGAGAGGGATCTATTTTTCTGCTTGTTTGGTGCAAGGTGTGTTTGCAAACCTGTGCAGGGGCAGCTTGGACCAGGTTTTGGTATTTGTACATACCAATGCAAGATGGTGCAGCGTGCCACATTGATTAAAATGAATAACTAAATAAAAATAACGATTGTGGGCGTGAATACAGCGTGTTTCAGCGCCAATTGAAGATGCATGAAATGGGAGTAGAGGGGTCAGTGTTATTCAAAAGACAAAAATCAGACACTTGCGTATCCATCCGTCCATCCATTAGTCTGTCCATCCACCCATCAATCCACTCAAAACCATCCATCCAAACCCATCCGTTCATCCAATCCTGTAGCCTAATTCAGCTGTCTTTGGGCAGTGGTGAGGGACACCCTGAACCGGTCGCTAGCCTGGGCACACAGATACAAACAGCCATCCACGCTTACACTGACACCTACGGACAGTTTCGAGTGTTCAATCAGCCTGCCATGCATGTCTTTTGGAATGTTGGTGGAAACCGAAGTCTCGACACTCCCCACCTTACGAACGAGATAAGTTCCGAGCAGTCGTTCGTAAGGTGAATTTGGTCGGAAGCTGCTTCAGTGCTATATATTGTATGGAATGTATGTTTGAGTCTCCCCGCTCACATACTCTACGCAGCCAATCATAAGTGAGATCTGCGGATCGGGGCTTTCACCCCCCCCCCCCCCTTCCCTCATTCTTCATTTTGTATGAGCACGTCTCCGAGACGTGCAGACACACATTGATTGGTCAGCCTTGGTGTCCATCGCGTAAACATGTGTGAATCCATCTCTGTCCAAACATTTTTCGACGTACCCACAAAAATGTTTGTATTTACCGTTTTTTGTAACTCGAATGCTCGTAAATTGGGGAGCCTCTGTACCCCAAAAATGCACTGTGCACTTCATAGTGCACTGTGAGGTCGATGCACTAATCACTTGATCACCAGGCCGTCCCAAAAATCTTCCATCTGCAATCTGTGTCGACAATTGTTGTCGTTTTTCAAGGAGCAAAAGGATGGACAAAAGAACGTGACACACCGCTGGTTAAGCAACAAAGTTCTTGAAAGTGACACTTTCATCCATCTGGTGGCTGACGTCAGCGACAATTTGTTTTGCATTCTGCCTGAAAGCCATCATCTTGCGTTTCTGTTAGCCTCCCTCACTTTGTTTTTTGTTACGCTAAACTTCTGCTTACATCAGCAGCTCCGGTTTTTGCATCACTTGAAATGAGAGCTCGAGTGCAGAGCAGATGCTCATCTGCGAGTGATTGGCTAAGAAATAATTCGATCTGTCTGCTTGTCTTCCGATTCTCCCGCCGTTTAGCCTCTGGCGCACTCTACCAACGCGACATGTTAATCGGCATGCCTGAGCAAGAAGGCATCTTCCACTCCCCACACCGCCATTCTTCACCTCCCCCCTCACTCTTCTTCATTTTGTATGAGCACGTCTCCAAGACGTGCAGACAAACATTCAGATCGAGCATGAAATAATCATCGGCTGATGAAATATTTAGTGGTCAAAGACAAGACGAATAGATAAGAAACGCCAAGTGTTGGCGCCCCGTGCGACTCGACGTTTGCCACTCACAACTTTTTGGATTTGAAGGATGAATATGCCGACATCTGAGAAAGCATTTCACCGCGGTGTGCGCATCGGATCTTATGTTTGCGTACGAATGTAGTGGGTGAGTCTGGAAAGGCATTTGGGGGTTGGTGGCTCAACAAATTTCATTTTGGATGTGGCAAATTAGCATAAACATTTTTGATCACAGCATGATACACAGTCAATCCTAAACCGGATGAGAAGATTTTAATCTCGAAAATACTGGAAGCGAGTTGATTTTGCTTGATTGTCCTGAGAGTAGGGGGTCAAAACGCAAAATCGAAAGTCAATTCACAGTGGCGCCTCAATTTAGGAGTTACCCGACTTCACAGCTTTCACTCTGTCAATTCTTGGTCAGCGCCACAAGAGCTAAAGTGATGCAAGTGAAATTCAGAAGAAGCAGAAGTTTGCCAGAGAACAATTTTTCAAAACAGGGCCTACGTCTGTGTAAGCTTTCAGTCGTACAGGAGTGGTCCATCGGTTTCTTCAGCCGTCATCTCTAAAAATTTGAAGGTTTCGGACGTTTCGCCTCCTATCCAAGAGGCTTTGTCAGCGAACTAAAGTGAGGTGACGGTGGGGTGAGGTTCAATTTGGATCATTCATACAATAGCCTGCTTAGGCAAAACAGGTTAGGCAACATTCGTAATGATGATGAGGTGATACCGGTGGGAGTGGGGGAAATGGGCCAGTCGTTAGTCAGGAATGTAGGAACAATCAGTGGGGCCACAGGGAGTGGTCCTCTGCTCCCCCCAACCTGAGAGTAGGGACCTATCATAGCCGTGTCCGGTGCTGCCATGTCTGGACATTAGGGATATATAAATAGGGCCGATACGACCAGTCAGACTTTAGTTCGCTGACGAAGCCTCTTGGATAGGAGGCGAAACGTCCGAAACCTTCACTTTTGTACAGACGACGGCTGAAGAAACCTTCTCATCGAAAAACAGGGCCTACTTTAGCACTTTACTGTTAATAGTAAACATATAATAAATTGGCGTTTTCGTGTTTATTATATTTATCAAAGTCATTATAAGTGCCTTGCACGCTGCATGCGTCAGAGAGGACAGTAATTTCATCTGTGCTGTATGTCATGCATATTAGCATATTTGACAATAAAGCTGACTTGACTTGATAATAAGCAGAATCACAATTTTTGCCTTTAATCCTGAAATGATGCAAGACACCGTTTATAGGCTAACAAAGCTAGCATCTAACTATGCGGTCTTGTAATGCTTTAAGCAAGCGATATAGGAGCTAAAAATGGTGCGGAAACATCAGGCAGACATAATTCTCTCAGACATATATTCTTTCTCCTCGGCAAAAAAAAATAAAGGGTTGGGGTGTGTGTGTGTTATTGTGCGTGTGCCAGTGCGAGTGTGCGTGTGCGCGTGCGTGCGTGCGTGTGTTTCAAATGGGAGGAGAGGTGCTAGTATGTGATCACAATAAATGGAGTCTTAGTCTGGCTAGCTTGTTGCAAAACACACAAACACACCAAGTAAGACACTGAGGTGCAGATGGACACAAAAAATGGACAATCCAGATCTATATCGAATCAGAAAACACCATCTTGCCTTTTCTCATTTCTCTTTGAAAGAAATCCTCTTTGTCACATCCACATCCATTCCGGCTGACAGAAAATTGTCCATTCATATGCAAGGGCGTATCTCCTTGGAGCAACGGTGGTCTGCTGTTTTACAAGTGAGCTTAACTTGCAACATCTGCGTTGTCTAAATGTATTGAAATTAAAATGGATTGGATCCAAGAGCTGAGTGTCAACATGGAGTCATCCGACCCTTTTGCGTCATTCTTGTTCTCTTTTGGGGTCAGGGGTGAACGAGATCTTATCCAAGATATTAGGCAAGAGGTCGGGTTCATTGTCAACGTGTTGCCTGTCAATCAGAGGGCACAATGAACTTTTTGCTCAGCCTTCCAATTGTGCTCCTTGACAGTGTTTGAATGCGAATGTTCCTCAAGTCATTTATAGAATTTGCCTGCGTATGCACTTAAACTAGTGCATTTGCATGAGACGGAACAACAGGAAATGAACATTCCAGCTGCACTCCAAGAGGAAGATAGGCTAAAACGAGAACCAGGATTGGATTGGATTGGATTTGTCTTTATTAGGATGAACTTTGGGACGCGTTTCGAATGATATTAGTGCTTTCCCCAAAGTGATTGCGTGGAGCGGCGAAGCCTCGTAACTTCCTGCTTGACTCCGCTTGCCTCTTATTTCATCGACATCACTGGTGTCAAAGTCAAGGCCTGGGGGCCAAATCTGGCCCGCCACATCATTTTATTCGGCCCGTGAAAGCAAATCAAGACTGTCAAGTGCCATGGTGCTCGCCAAAGTCCTAACCACATTTTCAAATTGGTCCCTGTAAACCATAATAACAGTCATTCTTGACTTCAGATTTGAAATCTAGTTAGTCATGAATTTGTTGTGCATTCTATAGGTAATATGTGAAGGGGATTAAACATTCTAATGGCTTGGTCAAATTCATAACGGCCCTCAAGAGAAAACCGTAGTTACAATGTGGACCGCGGCAAAAAAATGTGTTTGACACCCCTGGTCTACATTATGACTTGTGTAGTCCTTTTACATTAAGCCTCCTAGTGTTCAGAATAAAACACAACATAACTATGACATTTGTTTACTCAAATGTCAAGATTTTTACCTTATCCCGAGAACGATCGCTCCCATATTTAATAAATTTCACAGGACTGAACTGAGATTTGGTTACTGTAAATCAGAACTGTGAGCTACAAGTACTAACCACTAGTGCAGTATGCTGGGTGCTCACAGCATTAAAAAATATTTTTGCAACAGTTTAAACACACAAAATTAAACATCCACATCCTGCTTTTCGAACCGATTGACTTGTCAGTGACTTTGCCATTACGTACTTATATCGCTGCAGTCACAAAAGAACCGCACTTGCGAAGGTGCGTGCGTGTTTGGCTCGCTCACACTTCGTCATGGATCACATTTCATTGCTGTACCAGAAATAAAGACGTGCTGGCACAGGGGATGGTGGTCGTAAAAAGGTGATGGGGGTGGGGGGGGGGGGGGGTTCCAAATAGTGTAAGCATTGGAGTGGGGGTTAGATATTGGCCATCGACCTGCTCGGGGGGAGGGGCAACTTTTTCAAAAAGTCATTTCGGCAAGCATGTGGAGGGATGATCCCACACTCCCTCCTTTCATTCATTTTCATTTCTGCTATTTTTCAATGATGCCTTTTTTAGGGGGGCTGCTTTTGTTACTTCACTTCCGCTCTCTTTCAGCAGTCTTATTAACATTCTCCATGCACGCGTAATTGATTCCTCATGCCCGACTCTTGTGAAATGCCATTCATAATTCTCTGTGATATGTATGTGTGTGTGTGTACGTGTGTGCGTGCGGTCTGCGGGCTCACACAGCAAAGTGGCCGCTGACCTATTTGTATCACAGACATGGAGAATGACTAATAAATCTGATTATAGCGAGCGGGGCCGTGAGGAGGGAAAAAACTGCCACACTGAAAGCAAGCTGTCACTCACCCCTCGGGGCTTTTTCCTTTTTTTAAATGTCATTTTTTTTAATATTTCCCCTCCATGTTTCGGTGTTATCTGACTTTGTATTTAACCAATGTATTTCACCCTGGAGGAGAGTAGGCGAAGGAAAGCACAGTAGGATTTTTGTGACAATGGCTATGTGGGATGGGAGCTGCCAAATTGATAAGCTTTTGCGGCGAGTCGAGACCACCTTCAGGTGAACGTATTCACTGTGGTGAGGAGCATGGACACTTTCAAGACTTTACTCGTCCTCCAAAACACCGAGACAACACAAAACAGAAAGTCGAGAGGTTCCAAAAATTTATAAAAAATAAACAAATATAATGACACCAAAATAATATGGGGATGCACTTACGGGATGCCTGCCCTGAGGGTACATGATCCCAGGAGAGGAGAGGCTTCCAGTCTGTTTGACGGCCAGGTTCGACCCCTGGCCCTCCACTCCTCTGCCCTCCACGGGTTCACAAAGTCCACTTCTTTTTCTTCGTGCAAAGTCAATCCAATGCGAAGCTATCCAAAACTGTCATGAGAAAACACAAGACTTAGTTTCCACGCTCTTCTCTTATCAGTCTTCCTCCTGCTGTGATCACTCAAGGTCCAAACAGAGTGACACGACAATTACATCCTCTCTCCTTTTCCTCCTCCTCCTCTTCTTCTTCTTTTCCTTTTTCGTCTCCACCCCCCGTCTTGCTCCTCACGTCTCCTGGTGCCCCTTCTTCACCCGCCCGTCCACTGACAGAAACATAAACACACAGATGGATGATCTTCCTCCTTTGTGACACGCTGCTGCAGAATGAAAGGAGAGGGATGAGGGGGAGAGAGCTTTGTTTTTAATATGATTGGAGGGGGGTGGTAAAAAAGAGGAAAACAGGAAAGAAGAGCAGGTCAGTGGAGGATCCAGCGGGCTTTTCAGCAGCAAGCCCTAGACTGTAATATATTGTGCCTGTTGGCTTCAACACAAACAGGACAGGCTGCTAAAGCTGCTCTTAAGGTGGAACTGAAGCCATTGACGGAGGGAGAGACGGCGAGCGCGAAAGAGGAGGGGCGAAAATGGTGTGAGAGAGAGAGGGGGGAGAAAGAAGACCGGAGTGAGAGGGTGGGCGTGGAGGGGAGAGAGAGGGAGACAGAGCGACATAGAAAGAGAGAGAGCAAGAGGGTGAGAGATAGAGACAGGAGGAGAAAGAGGGGGGAGACAGAGAGAGAGGAGAGAGCGACAGAGAGGGAGCAGAGACAGAGAGAAAGAGAGAGCAAGAGAGCGAGGGAGGGGTGGAGAAAGAGGGAGAGAGAGAAAGAAAGAGAGAGAGCAAGAGGGCGAGAGAGAGGGTGAGCGAGAATAAGAGAGAGATAGCAAGAGAGAAGGAGAGATAGAGCAAAAGAGTGATCAAGAGAGAGAGAAAGAGAAAGGGACAGGGAAAGAGAGAGCAATGGAGACTGGGTGAGAGAGGGGTGGAGAAGGAGGGAGAGAGAGAAAGAGAGAGAGAAAGAAAGAGAGAGTGAGAGAGACAGAGAGGGGAAGCAACAGGGCGAGAGAGGGGTGGGGAAGGAGAGAAAGAGAGAGAGAGAGACAGAGAGAGAGACAGAGAGAGAGACAGAGAGAGAGCAACAGGACAAGAAATGGGGAGAGAGAATAAGAGAGAGAGAGAGAAAGAGAAAGAGTGAGAGAGAAAGAGAGAGAGAGAGAGAGAGAGAGAGAGAGAGAGAGAGAGAGAGAGAGAGAGAGAGAGAGAGAGAGAGAGAGAGAGAGAGAGCAACCGGACAAGAAATGGGGAGAGAGAATAAGAGAGAGAAAGAAAGAGAGAGAGTGAGAGAGAAAGAGAGAGAGCAACAAGCCGAGAGAGGGGTGGAGGAATAGGGAGAGAGAGAGAGAGAGAGAGAGAGAGAGAGAGAGAGAGAGAGAGAGAGAGAGAGAGAGAGAGAGAGAGAGAGAGAGAGAGAGAGAGAGAGCAAAAGGGCAAGCAAGAGAAGGCTTGAGAGAGAGAAAGAACGAAAGAGAGAAAGAGAGAAAGAGGGAAATGGAGAGAGAAACAGAGAGAAAGGGAGAGAGAGAGAGAAAGAGAGAGAGAGAGAGAAAAGAGCGAGAGAGAGAAAGCAAGAAGGCCAAAGAGGGGGGGAGCGAGAGAATAAGAGAGAGAGAAACACAGCTCTATTTTCATTTGTGGTCTCACACATACACACACAGAGCACTCTTTCATGCGCAAAGACTGATAAGGGATTGAGATTCCCAAACAAACGCTCCCAACATTCGTCCACCGATTTCCGTCGGTTATCTCCGCACAGGCACATGCGCGCCGTTATTACCGCACGTTACTGGTGGAGATAACGCCATGCACGCCTGCTCTTCATATGTTGTGACCCACATGAAATATGGAGACAGCAGTGAGAAATGACACACCATAAAGTGGACAATGGCAATCGTATTTGTCATAGAAATTAATTGAATTGAAGTCAAACTGTCAGCAGGGAGAGAAAAAAAGCAAGGTTGGACATTTAATGGTGGCCCAATGGACCAGCGCCAGAAAGACATGACCCAAATATGGATTCGGACATTCTTAATTGCCATGCAAGTGTAAATCCCGCCGCGCAACCAATGACGTGACCCACGTCAACTGGACAGTCACATGCTAAGCAACTAATTTTCACAAATACTGTAGTCGAATGTCGGCAATTAGTTTTGCACATTTGGTCGCTATATCATGTCGCAACCAATCAAAAATACCATGTTGGTGCGTGTGATTTTAAACAACATAAATCACGCACCCCCCCCCCCCCCCCCCCCCCGCTCACACACGCACACACACAAACACACACACACACACACACACACACACACACACATACACACGAGCGATCGGGGGAAAAAATGTCCTCCAAGTGACGACGAACAGCAGCGATTTTCGTTTTCATTTGTATTTTCATTTCTTAGCGTGGTGATCTCCTCCATAGACTCTCGATCGCCTGCTTCCATCATGCAGTGAAATTAAAGGACAACTGACGTCACCGGACAAGTTGTGTCCATAATTTATAAAATCACTTCAAATGATTTCTACTGAGCGTATTTCACAAAGATCCCCCCACATATAGCTATATTTTACGTTTTAAGACTCGCGCTGAATATTCAGGAAGTCTTGTTTTCGAGTTGGTGACGAGTCCGTCCGTATTGTGCTTTGGCGCTGATTCCGAATCGGATTGTTTTCTTTCAATCACATTAAGGTTTCATAAAATTACACATAATTATAATATCTCATCTCATTTTCCGTACCGCTTATTCCTCATTAGGGTCGCAGGGGTTGCTGGAGCCTATCTCAGCTGTCGTCGGGCACGAGGCGGGGGGCACCCTGAATTGGTTGCCAGCCAATCGCAGGGCACACAAGGACGTACAACAGTCACTCTCACACTCACACCTCGGGACAATTTGGAGTCTTCAATCTGCCTGCCATGCATGTTTTTGGAGTGTGGGAGGAAACCGGAGGACCCGGAGAAAACCCACGCGGGTCCGGGGAGAACATGCAAACGCCACACAGGGAGGCCGGACCGGGACGCGAACCGGCGACCTCTGCACTGTGAAGCCTAACCACTCGACTACCGGGCCGCCCTTAATTATAATATGCTGAAATAAATTATATTATATTTCAGTGTATTGTTGTGTAGAACCATGAGCATGAGAATGGTTGTTTTCCACATGTGTGATTGTCTGACAGTTAAAGGACAACCGACGTCTCCGGACAAGTTGTATCCATAATTTGTAAAATGGCTTCAAATGACTTCTACTGGCCGTATTTTAATAAGATTCCCCTGCATATAGCTATATTTTACGTTTTAAGACTCGCGCTGAACATTCAGGAAGTCTTGTTTTTGAGTTGGTGATAAGTCCTCACGTGACATCACAAAAGGACCGCCCCCTGACTGAAAAAAGACACATTGTAGCGTCTTTCCATCACGTCAATGTATTTTGCTGTAGTGTTTGAAAAAAAAACGTGTGTTACATCCAAAAGCTGCCATCAGAGGGAGTCCAAGCTCCATTGAAAGAATTTATCAGCCTGTGGAAATGGATGGAGGTGGCCACAGGAGGTCGCCATTTTGTGCCTCTTTTTCGTTAAGACATCTCCCCTCAATGTTGCCTCATAATGGCACAGAATAAATTATTTAATCGATTGCAAACATGTATGCTTTCCTCTTCAGAACTATTTGAATCATATTCATAACTGGATGTATAACAAGAAAGCATATTCTCCCAATCTGAAGCCCTTGAAGTCATTTTTATTGGTGCTTTGCATTTGAATAAAAATATCATACTGCGTGTTTTGGGTATTTTAGATGCTATAAAACGTTTTTCTGATGTCAGTTAGGAAACATCGGTTGTCCTTTAAAGTGAGTGGGATGGGGGGGGGGGGGGGGGAGTTTGCAGTCTTCCATTGGATAGCAAATAAATCTTCTGTATTCCCCCACAATTGTGCAAACACCCCATTCTACCTGTCCCACAGTTTGACTCCACTCTACACGTGCTATGTACCAAAATAGGATCCTCTGACTTTCCCCTCCATACAAAGTGACATACGGAAAGTATTTTGGCAAATACCAATTGTCAGGTGTTTAACTCCGAGGCAAAAACACTAAAGTGGCACCAAGAATATATGCCTCCCAATGAAATGTCATCCAGATCAAATGAAGGCAGCGGCACTACGGCAGGTGTCACGCATGACGCGGTGAAGCTTTACACCCGCACGTCGTCAAAAATCACAACCTCAGACACGCTGGGGGATTAACAACATGCCACAAAAACCCGACACGCGTCCAGTTAAAAAGATCCGTCTTTCTGATTCTGTCCCGGCAGTTACCTCCTTTGCACATGTTATTTACAGGACGGCTCAGTAAATCGCATTATTTAAAGTCTTTCCATGTTGAGCGCACCAGGCTGGCCCAGACGTCTTTTGGCTCGCTTCATAATGACTTTATCCGTCGAAACTCTGCCTTTGAACTTGATCAAACAACCATTAATCCGGGGCCTGTTGAATTGAACACAGGCGTCTTGGCATGTGGGCGTAGGGGTTTCCAGTAAGGCATTTGATAACAAGAGGGTCAGCCAGAGGGCAGCCCTCAAGTGTTAATTATGGTCACATACAATACTGACGTCCCGTTATACAATACGGGACATGAACAAACGACTTCTGAGGAACGCCTCCTTGAGCAGCCCCTAAATGCAAGTTGGACTTTTTGTCTTGGTAACGGCAAAGACAAAGAGCAAGCCTTCACTGACCAACATATTGGGGGGTGGGAACACCACTTATTACAATGTTCCATTTGAATCATTGCAGGGGTATTTCGTCTTAGTGTGAAAAACTAACACTTCCTGGAATTTGTTCTTATTTTCTTGGCATTGTGGTCATTTTAAAACATAATATATAGATAAACAGGCAGGCACGCAGACACACAGACAGACAGAAACTTATACACAAGCCGTGTAAACACAAGCAGGCAGAACATACGACTAAATTTCACACGCATATAATCTTTATCCTCTGAGGAAAACGACAAATATTGCAGCTTCCTTGAGTCTTTGGTGTTTTATCATCATTTGTAGATGTGAAGCTTTTTAAACCTTTTGAAAGAACCATGCCAAAGCGTAATTCAGCATTTGATTAAAATTGTGGAAACGTAAGAAGTTCCATATGATAACTAAGATGAATTTGGCCGCAAGAACAGAATGTTGACAGTTGATTTTGCCCTCTCATGACCTGGACATATGTTAAACAAAAGACAAAGAAATAATGAGTAAATGAGTGAGGAGTGAGTAGGTCTCTGACTCACTAACCAGGTACTTGATTTGCCGCTGATATCATTGAAAACAAACACGTAATTCTGGCTGAGTCTCATAGTTTGTATGGAAATTGTATTGGGTCTGCAGACTGACTTAAAGGGCAACCGACGTCACTTTTTGTTTTTTAACTGACATCAGAAAAACGTTTTATAGCATCTAAAATACCCGAAACACGCAGTATGATATTTGTAGTCAAATTCAAAACACCAATAAAAATGACTTAAAGTGTTCAAAATCTGCAAAAAAATTGAGCTGCGAATTGGGTATTTTCAGAAAGTCCCGCCCCCAGTTCGTGACGTCACGCCAAGACGTCTTGCATTGCTGGAGAATCAAAACAGTGGCTTCAGATTCGGATAATATGCTTTCTTGTTACACATCCAGTTATGAATATGATTCAAATAGTTCTGAAGAGGAAAGCATACATGTTTGCAATCGATTAAAGAATTTATTCCGTATCATTTTGAGGCAAACAGGCGGGGGGGAATGTCTCACCCAAAAAGAGGCAAGAAAATGGCAACCGAGCTGTGAGGAATGAATCAGCCAGTTTCCACAGGCTGATAAATTCTTTCAATGGAGCTTGGACTCCCTCTGCTGGCAGCTTTTGGATGTAACACACGGTTTTCAAAAAAACAGTACAGCAAAATACATTGACGTGATGGAAAGACGCTACAATGCTTTTTTTTTTTTCGGTCAGGAGGCGGTCCTTCTCTGACGTCACGTGAGGACTCGTCACCAACTCAAAAACAAGACTTCCTGAATGTTCAGCGCGAGTCTTAAAACGTAAAATATAGCTATATGCGGTGGAATCTTATTAAAATACGGCCAGTAGAAGTCATTTGAAGCCATTTTACAAATTATGGACACAACTTGTCCGGAGACGTCGGTTGTCCTTTAACTGTCAGACAATCACACATGTGAAAAACAACCATTCTCATGCTCATGGTTCTACACAACAATACACTGGAATATAATATAATTTATTTCAGCGTATTATAATTAGGTGTAATTTTATGAAACCTTGATGTGATTGAAAAAAAAACATCCGATTCGGAATCAGCGCCAAAGCACAATAAAATTCACCTCTAAAAGTTAAATTGCATCTCTGACTGCAAATTTCCCCATTGTGGGGCGATTAAAGGTTTTCTGATTCTGATTCTGAGACCCAATGGGGAAATATGATTTTTACATTTGAATGTGTTAAAACCACGTGACGAATTAAATGATCTCTCCAAACACATTCATATTGTGTATTTTGGTCAGAAAAAAAATACTTAAATTACTAAAATTTGTGTTGCACTAATGTGAACCCTAACAAAATGGCATGTGTTCACTGAGAAGGCTCAAATATGACTAACATGACAGTAAAGAAGGATTTTGATCTTTGAACACCTGTCAAAATCCATTCTAAACACAATAGTTTGACAGGGTAATACACATGGTGTATTTGGGTACTTTGACCAAAGAGCTTAGTGGTTAATAAATTCCACACTGTTTGGAGGTAGGGTGTGGGTTTTGTTCTGTAGACAATCTCTATTAACACATGTAAACGACTTATAATCGTGAGAAAGATGACATTTAGAAAAGGACATCTGTCATAAAGAGCACCATTCCGCCTTCCACTTCTGGATTCAGCAATAACAGGCACCCAAAAGCGCGCGTTTCAGTCCTTTTTACGTCTCAATTTCGCCTACTGAAATGCAGCTTCGCCTGGTTCCACCTTAAAAACTCGGCTTGCCGGGAGTCTCTCCTCGCGCGCCAATTGGATGAAGATGAACCAATTGTCTTCGCTAAGACCCACGTTGGGTTCTGACGTTTTTTCTAGCATTGGCCAACGGGAGCGAGGAGCCGTTTGGGAACGAAAGAGGGAGGGAAGGTTTGAAGAGTCTTGTGGGGATTGTGGGCATTGAAGTTCCAATTATTCTGCTCGTGCGCGCGCGCAAACGCGCAGACACACACACGCACACACGCACACACACACACACACACACACACACACACACACACACACACACACACACACACACACACACACACACACACACACACACACACACACACACACACGCACACACACGCACACGCACGCACGCACACAGACACACACACACACACACACGCACGCACACACGCACACACACAAGCACGCACACACATGCACACACACACACACGCACGCACACACGCACACAGACACACACGCACGCACACACACACACGCACACACACACACACACACACACACACACACACACACACACACACACACACGCACACACACGCACACACATCGTCGAGCGAGCGCACAAAACACCCACCTTTGACTGTCAGTCACGCCAAGCAAACGCTCACTAAATTCCAGCGTTAATTTCAACTCAAAAAGAACACACATAAAAGGCAGAACACAAATACACCTTGCCATTGTGTTTCATATTGCCTAAATATCAGTGTACATGTCGAGCAAAGTGGAGGGAAAAAAACTTGATTTGAAACAGACATCAGAAGGTAATTATGATTTATATAAAACACGACATATGTAGATCTGGAGAAAGTGTATGACAGGGTGCCCACAGAAGAGCTGTGGTATTGCATGGGGAAATCTGGAGTGACAGAAAAATATGTCAGAGCAGTACAAGACATGTATCATGACTGTAAGACAGTTGTGAGGCGTGCTTAGGAACTTCATTGGTTCCCAGAAAGTGTGTGTAAGGCGAAAAGTCCGTCTGCCAAACACTTATTTCCCATAAGAAACCATTAAAAATGAGTATAATAAATTTCCAGGTCCCCATAAAACATAGTTTTCTACTATATAAGCCTTAAAACTACACAAAATATACCTTATTTTACATATAATAAATATGCTTGTGTATTGTAATTAACGAATAAACTGTCGTGTCTAATAAAGCCGTTTTATTTACCTTTGTGATGGTCGTTGATGTAGTTGCCTCTTGATGATATCCGAGTGAAGTTGCCGTGCTTTCTCGACGATAATACCCTCACTCACACGGTCCCCTGCTAGCTGCTTTTTGTTAATCCAAATCAACAGAAGTTGTTCACCCTCTTGTATTGCCTGAGACTGTTGCTTAGACAACACAGAAACACCCTTAGCCACACGTAGCAATGGTCGATTTAGCATACGGATACTGGGACGCTAAGTCACACAAACGTACACTTCGTCTGAGTTTTTCGATGATCTCCTTCTACTGCTTGACCGTAATTTTCTTTCGTGTCTTTTTAGGCTTAACACTGGCCTGCGGTGGGGTCTTTTTTGGTCCCATAATAGCAAATGTAATCCACTCGATAACCAACCGTGTCACTCAAAGGGGGGATGGAACACACGTCTGCCAGCCACCGTGGCACTGTTTGACCATGTAGTTTCGTGTTCATCCGTCGACAACTAGTCCGCCAGCCATCGTGGCGCTGCGTGTGGCTTGGTTCGTTTGCCGAAAACTAGTTTGTATGCCAAGATTATATTCTCGAGAATTTAATGTTCGTGAGTCAAAGTTCATCATGACAAACGTATGAGCAATATTTTCAAGGTAAATGTAAAACAGAAATGAAGTTGAATAAACAGCGTTCACACTTTTCTGTGATGTTGAAAATGTGCCCATGCATGAATATTTATTATTCACATATGATAAAGGTCATAGAGTTTCTTGACATGAAAACACATGTGACATCGGTAAGAAAACTAAAATGGATTTTTGTAGCTCCACCATAAACAGCACGGACATTGACTCCAGCAAATAGTCATCACAAAGCTATTTGTCAAGAAATGGCTTATCTGATTGGCGATCAATAAAAACAGATGACAGCTTTTTACTCCAACAATCAGCAGAAGAATTCAAAATTGATCTCTGTGGCTCGCAACTCGTCAGAAACTCTGCAATATTGTTATTATGAGCCTCCAATACTGCAGGGGGCGCTGATTTGTATTTGCTATTGCGACACAAAAGCCGGGATGGCTGTTGAATTTCAATCGGAATGGTAATTAACTTTTCACAGCCTGGCTTATCACGTCTGTCATTTCACCTAAAAGTGTTGACACAAATCTATCAGTATATCCTGGAATGAAGGCCAGGGGTGGGGTGTTGCCTTTGCCTTCATTCCAGCGAGCAAATATGATCTTGCAACTCTGCAAGCATAATCATTCAACGATGTGTGCTTGGGTGTGTGTGTGTGTGTGTGTGTGTTTTCTTTGTGTGTGTTTGTGAGATGTTTTGACACGATCAGAATCAGAATACCTTTATTCGTCCCACAATGGGGAAATTTGCAGTCCACAGCAGCAATTGAAAAGGGATGGGGTTGGGGTGGGGGTGGGGGTGAAAGGATAGAAAACAAGATATTCTAAGCATAACAAAATCACTGTCTATGTGGGACATGTGCAGGAACGCCGTGCCAGAATTAGCTCCTTCCAACTTCTTTCCTGCTCCCCAGTAACAGGAAAGAAGTGTGTCACTCGTGTATGTGTATGTGTGTGTGCAACAAGTTTGACATTGAAATATTTTCATATTGTTTGACTCGTATGTTGACCATGTGCTGACGTATTTACTGGATTTATTATTAATGCTTTTGAGTGCTTTGATACGAGGCATCATCTGGCTGACATTGGCTGACATTTTTCGGAGAATATTGATAACATCTATGCTAATTTCAGCTAGCCCGCCAATGTCGTTTGCCGTTGTATGTTCGCCTTACATTTGAAGACTTGAGAATTAAACATTGATTATTAATGTTTAATTCACTTCAGTTATGTACTGTGATTATGTGTGTCGCTCTGCCGTGCGTTTGACAGTGTTATCGTCACTGAAACATGTGTGCTGATTACCCTGAGCTTGTCTTTGGCGTTTCGCATAATATTATGGCTGTAAGCTAACGGACACTGGTTAGGTGAAATTAACACATTTGTTTCAAAATGCTCTTCACCTAAAGAAAATAAACTAAAAAGTTAACATTTATAATTTTCCAATGTTTTCTGAAAAGTAACACGATACAGCTAGTGCTAACACAACATAAAAAGGTAATGGAATGAGGATTTGACTGATGCCCTCACGTGAGTCAAAAGAAGTGACAGCGACTCGTCGTGCTATTAATGAGCTTTAACAAGATCCGACAGTCGGGGAAATGAGGCGAGCCGGCACAATGGCGTCGACATCGTTCACTGTCCTGCCCCGGCTCTCAAGAAGCTAAACCAAGATGGGTGGTGGAGCCGCAGCAAGTAGCAAACTTAATGTATTAATATTAGCGCACTGTGAGTCGTAAACATACGTGGCACGCTAGTCAAGTTTTGTGGTTGCGGGTTCCAATCCGGTGTTTGTTTCTTTCTGGTGTTTGTGTTTCATTGCACAGTACAAAAACATGCATGTTAGGTTTGGTGAATTCTATAAGTGCTCTGCAAGTGGCTAGCGAATGGCTAGCAAATGGCTAGTGAATGGCTGGCAAATGGCTAGCTAGGAGTCCTTTTGCTTACTCGATGTTTAATGTTGCTTATCACATTTAATTTAGCTCATCATTTTGTTAGCCACGTTCATTTTGAATGCGCATTAAGTCAGATCCGGAAGTGCACATTTGGATCCACGTGTGTACTGTATGCAAATACAATAATTGTTAGCGCACAACTTTACATACCAGTCATATCACATCATCTCTAGACCACATACTACAGTAGCGTACGTGTCTAAGTGTGAATTATGGATGTGTGTGTGTGTGTGTGTGTGTGTGTGTGTGTGTGTGTGTGTGTGTGTGTGTGTGTGTGTGTGTGTGTGTGTGTGTGTGTGTGTGTGTGTGTGTGTGTGTGTGTGTGTGCGTGTGTGTGTGTGTGTGTGTGTGTGTGTGTGTGTGTGTGTGTGTGTGTGTGTGTGTGTGTGTGTGTGTGTGTGTGGCATCCAGGCTAGAGTATGCGAAGTGGTTATCGGCCAATTTGGCACAAGGCGGTTGTGCAACTAATTGGAAGTGAGGCAGGCTGCAAATAATGCACTCGCTGCACTGTGCCTGTGTGTGCAACACCCTCACAATACGAAAAATATATTAGCCTTTCCCCTTAAATCAATAGTGTTTTACCACATAGTGGAAAAAACGACAATAGAAGCTTTGCAGTCAAAGATCATTATTGTGGTTGGTTACTGGGGTCTGGGGTCTAGGTTGAATTGATTTTGCAAGTTTTGGCTTCTATGTCGACTTGAAGGTTTCGATTTTTGTGCAAGGCTGATTTGGATTTTTCGGGCTCGGCACTAAATCCATCGAATTGCCGAAGGTCCGAAGCTGACTGCATGGGATTCTAAGCACAGAGCGCAAAATCCATGTGCAAGCATCAACTTCGGATTGGGCTGATTTGCAAGCTGTAGGCATTTTCAGAAGTCATGGGGCGGAAATGCACTGCACACTCCCATTTCTGGTTTTGAATAACTGAAGGCAAATGGCCACCAACAACTCATCCCCCAAAAAACAACAGCTCCATACCACACACAGTCAAACCTCGGTTTTCAAGTGTCTTAGTTCTCAACCAATTCGATTTTTTCAACCAAAACTGTTTTTTTCTGCCTCTGTTTACAACCAAAAGTCGGTTCTCGACCAAACTGAGTGCACCTGAATGCACCACTTGTCTCCCCTCCATTTTCTTGTAAATCACTTCCTCATGTCGTGTCTCATTGTGACCGACGCATTATCCTCATGTAGGGTTTCATTGTGTGTTTTTATCGTTCAATCACAATAAAAAGCAGACATTTATTACTTTGATTATAATCGGAATTGGTTTTTTCCGCGACTAATTCGGTTTTCAAATAGGTTTCTGGAACAGATTATGGTCAAAAATTGCGGTTTGACTGTATATGGTATATACACAACAATACTTAACCATTTTCATAATTCAATATGTACCAATGAATGAAATGTTTACATTTATGGTCGAAATGTTCCCCAAGTTTTCCCCAGGTATTTTCCCAGGTAAAATTTTCATCTTTTTTGCATGGATCGGGCCACGTTTTCACCCGAATGTCTTCCTGTCCCAATTTATGTTTTATTGTCTGTTTAAAGACATCCAGTAAATGAATACATCATGTAAGTGCAATCCTGTATCAACAGCGCTTCTCCCTAGCAGGTGCACAGAGAGAGGACGAGAGAGAGGTGACCGAGCAGACGCGTGTATGTGTGCGTGTGAGGAATAATGCCCAGAATATGTGTGTGTACAGTATCCATGCGTTCGTGCGTGCATGCGTGTGGGTGTGTTGGCCTTGGTGCAGATGGCGGATGTCATTGTTGAAAAATTCATGACGCCATGTTTAGGGGACACCTCAGGGGATATGTTGATGTGAGAGGGGGCACACAAATAAACACACACACACACACACACACACACATACACACATACACACACACACACACACACACACACACACACACACACACACACACACACACACACACACACACACACACACACAAGCACAGATGCCAAATGTGGAGATATTGATGATGACTTGGTCGTTTTTATTTTATTTTTAGGGAAAGTCAATACATGAACAGCATTTGCAGTACCCCACTGTGACAGTGTAGGGCCAGGGGGGGTGGTCTCAGTGAATGATGTCACGGATGGATTTACACTTACTAAGAATTCAGAGTCTAACCTAACATGTATGTTTTCAGAATGTGGGAGGAAACAGCAAAAGAAGGGAAAAGGCCATCGAAGCACCCTAAGGAAATTGTACGCCGAATGGATAGAAGGGTGCACGGCAAGACTTGTTTCTTTTTGATGAAAATGAATTGGAATCAGATGGGTTCAGTTCCTGCATAGTGACACTATGAATGTCAACGCTTGTCTGTTTCGCTGTCTGCCTTGTGATTGATTGGCAACCATTCCATTAAATGGTTCACCAGTTAAACACAGGGTTTATTTCACTCATTCACTGCCATTCACAAATTCATTCGGGAATTGAAAATATGACGGAGAGCGCCATTCACGAATTTTTGGGGGTTTTGATTATTCTTTTTTGAGTGCCAATAAAGCACTGGCCATGGCCTCTGGCAATATTTTTCTCTTCCACAAGGGAAGGGAAAAATGCCTTGCATGTTAGGGCTTCGTTCCAGCTTCTGCTGTTGTTAAAGACTGATATAACCAATATGTACGTATTGTATTGTATTGTATTGTATTGTATTGTATTGTATTGTATTGTATTTTGGACAGCCACCCTCATTTCAAGCTCATATAACTCCAGAGCAATATAATTTAGGAATTAACTCTTTGAAAGAAGAGAGCCTAAGGTTTCTTACGCTGCATTAAAAACTCAATATTCTGTGGGTCCTAGAATTCAAGTGACAATGACAAAAACCCTGGCACTGGAGTGGACACATTTTTGCATGTCTGGCAGTGAATGAGTTAAAAAAAATTGTAGGGAGATCTCCGTGACCTTTACCCTACATGTTTTTAGAAAGTCGGAGTATGTTGATGCACACGGAGACGAACAAACGGAGGCGGGCGAGTCATTCTGAAGTGCTGACTTGACATCTGACGGCATTCAAGGAACTGTTAGGCAGCAAGCACCAGCCCAAGGGACTCTCTCTGTCTTTCTCTCTCTCTCTCTCTCTCTCTCTCTCTCTCTCTCTCTCTCTCTCTCTCTCTCTCTCTCTCTCTCTCTCTCTCTCTCTCTCTCTCTCTCTCTCTCTCTCTCTCTCTCTCTCTCTCTCTCTCTCACACACACACACACACACACACACACACACACACACACACACAGACACACGCACACACACAAACACACATATGATGACAATGCTCACTCAATGTCACGTCTGTCCAGTGGCGGTCCGTGCATTTCACACCTAGGCCTTCAGTGAAGTCCTACTTAGTCCGACTTAACAAATATCCCTCGTAATACCATAATTTATGACACAACGGCTGGAGATATCATTTACAAAAGCACACGCACGCAGTACTGGGCGTGGCATCACCTTAATCGTCTACAACACAGGCTATTTTCCGGAGCAATTACACATCAATAAATCTGCATCAGCAATTAGAACTTGTCACTATAGGTGATACTGCAATCACTTAAAAATAAAAGGAAATTTAAAATCATTTGTCCACAAAGTTTTATGAAGTCCACCAGGAATATGTAATCTTTAACAAGATTTTACGCTAAATTACAAAATGTCAGTTTAATATAAGAAAAACAATAAGACGTTCACAAAACGAACTATTTGTTGAAAATAAAAGTAAACAAATCTTTTTCATTTGTTCTTGAGAATAGGCTTACCTACATGCGACAGCGAGTTGTCCTCTCCTTCAGCCATTGTGGGTTAAAAAAGCGACTCGATATACTTGGTTTTTCTGCTAAAGTTTCCGGGTCTGATCTGTTGTAGCTTGGTTGATTTGCATAGCGCTGTCTCCGCTGAGGGCTGAGGTAAAGTGAGTATCCAATCACAGGACGCGTACATGTCATGTTCAACGCGAGGCCCTCTAGCTGGCCTTACTGTGCCAACTCGTGATCTGATTGGCTATCGCAATTGTATATCAACTACATGTGCCCGTTCGTGTACAGCGCACAGACGCCCTCACTGTTGATTCTGAAGGCGTCGGTCAGATTTCATAGAGCCTGGCGACACAAACTAGGTGAATTCTGATTGGATGAAAAACTCTGACCTAAAACTACAACACTGAAAGGAGTATAACCAAATGGATATAATATAACATCAAGAAAACAGTATGTAGAATAATTATATATATATTTAGAAAAAATACTTTTTTAATGAAATTGACTTTTATTATAAATATGATAATGATGTCCGATTATGTTAGGCCAGCAGAGAAGGCCTTGCTGGCTCTGACGGCCCACCACTGCTTCTGTCATAGAGGACATGTCAAAAGTATGAACACATGCATTTTAAACTACGGTTGCAGCCATAATAAAAATTCTATTCAGGCCAGACTAAAAAAAGGTGCTCAAATCACGTGCACTAAGAATCTCGCATGAGTCACTACGTTCATCATTTGGGGCTTTGATGACTGACCAGCTTTCTGCACGGCGCAATTATGGGATGATAAATGATGCTGGGTTCTACGTCGCAGTATTGAGGCAACGGGGAGCGCCTCAATTGCAACGGCAGAGCAACAAGCAAGCAAAGCAGGACTCGTGGGGGCCCATTGGAAGCCGACTGAATGAGGACCACAAAATACCGCACATGAACGCCTGCATGTAGGTGGTAGATGGATCAGGTTGTTGGATCATTGCTCTCCATCAAAAATCCAAAATAATAGGTACCAACTGGAATGACTGAATCTCCTCTAATCAAAATCTCTTGCCTTATACTGTATTTTCGCAAGTGTTGGCCATCTTGTGTTCACACATCAGGCCTGAATTAAAGTCCCCGGTTGCATCACCCTCTTAAAAGGGACATGGAAAATTGGCGAGTTAATGTCCGCTGTACTTGTGTGTCGAGAAGTGTCCTGAAATACAAGTTCAATTTGTTCTATGATCATTGAAATGAATGGAAATGGAATTAATCTGTTCTAGCAACCTCCATCCCTCCAAAACAAGTAAACCATACCATGAAATGTAACTCCTGATTTTTATTTTTGGGTCTCCACGCATCCATTTAACCACCACCTTCTTGTTCTTTCTGTTATACTAGCCATGGTCACTCTTACTCCTTTTAGCTCATCAATACAGCATTTGTTGTTCGTTACAGAGGATAAGGAATATGTACAACTGGCATTAACTCCAAGAATATTATTATGTTTTCAGTGCTGTCTTTTGAGGTCAATAAAAGAATAAGCAAGTTTCTTTAAAATAATTACATACATGGATCAATCAATCAATCAATCAATCAATCAATCAATCAATCAATCAATCAATCAATCAATCAATCAATCAATCAATCAATCAATCAATCAATCCACAAAAAGTAGACAGGATGAACTTAACACAACTAAAATAAAAAACAATAAATAAATGAATAAATACACGTATAAATTAATATGTACATAGACAAACACAAAAATAAACAAATAATAAAAAAAATAATGGCGTGAATAATTAAATCAATAAGCAGATAAATAAATATATATACAGACAAACACAAAAATAAACAAATAATACATAAATAAGTAAGAGAATAATTCAATACATATATAACAAACTAAATAAAAACAAATAGATAAATACATGAATAAATTAATATGTACATAGACAAACACAAAAATAAACAAATAAAAATAAAAAAATTAAAAAATGGCGTGAATAATTACATAAATAAGCAGATAAATAAATATATATACAGACAAACAAACACAAAAATAAACAAATAATTAATACATCAATAATAATTCAATACATATATAGCAAACTAAATATAAATAAATAAATAAATGTAGATTGTGGCTATTGCGTCCAGTTAGCCAGAGGTGTTTTCACACTTGATTGATGGATCAAGGTCGTACAGCGTGCGTCTGAATTAGTGATGAGGATCGCAATGATGAAACATCAACAGCCCAGTCGGTAGCCTGAAGATCGCAAAGGAGACGGACGGGCCCTCATCTTTCGAAGCTTTTGGTGGTGTACAGGACAGGCCTGACCTTGTCCTCCACCCTCAGCACTTCTCCACCAACGTGTGCACCCGTGACACGTTACTTTTAGCAATCCAAGTCGACAAGATGGCTTCTTCTTGATTTCTTTCGACTGTCGCACCGGTTTGAAAGCGCACTCCAGATACCGATGGGAATTATGGGCTTATTATGAAAGGTTACTTTCAACGTCTTGTACACGGCATGCAAAGGTTAGCATGTCTGCTTGTCACCTTTGGGGTTCGGTGTGCAAATCGTTACCATGGCCTTGCGTGTGAAGTTTGCGTCTCCTTCCCGTGCTTCGGTGGGTTTTTACTGGGTATTCCAATGACCATCCCTCCATCCATCCATTTTCCAGACCGCTTATTCCTCAATAGGGTCGCGGGGGTGCTGGAGCCTATCCCAGCCGTCTTTGGGCACTAGGCGGGGGACACCCTGAATTGGTTACTAGACATTCGCAGGGCACTCAAAGACATACAACAGTCACTCTCACACTCACACCTCGGGACAATTTGGAGTGGTCAATCTGCCTGCCATGCATGTTTTTGGAACGTGGGAGGAAACCGGAGGACCCGGAGAAAACCCACGCGAACCCAAGGAGATCACTCAAACTCCACACAGGTTGGACCGGAT
>NC_142740.1:14427699-14560199 GCF_051943395.1 Hippocampus bargibanti
ACCACAAATGGGCTGATGAAACGTGATGAAGCAGCAAGTGGTTCATGGCTAGCTGCTCATTTGAGGACACTCACTTCCGAGTAAATGTCAACAATTGGATGTTTGTGCTCTGGTTCAGTCGACTGAATGTGAAAACAGCTGGAGGAGTCAAAAGAAGGAAAACAAATTGGAAAAGTAAAAGAGTGAAGATGTAATCATCATATTAGGACAATACTTATGATTAGTCTTTTACTTTGTCATTCGTGAGTATTTTTGCTATGTTTGAGATAAAAGATCATCTATTTGAACTCATTCACTGCCAGACGTGCAAAAATGTGTCCACTCCAGTGCCAGGGTTTTTGTCATTGTCACTTGAATTCCAAGACCCACAGAATATTGAGTTTTGGGACGACATAAACATTCACAACAGCAGAAGCTGGAACAAACCATTAACATGGGAAAAGGGGAAATGCTGACCCATTATGGAAAAGAAAAACATTGCCAGAGGCCTTTCCCGGAGGCTATGGCCAGCTCTTTAAGGGCACCCAAGCATGAAAAAAAAAAAAAAAAAAAATTCGGGAATGGTGCTCTACGTCATATTTTCAATTCCCGAATAAATTTGTGAATGAGTTAAAGGTGATTTTTTTTTTGTTCATGATTAAGCAGTTTTTTTTTTATCCAGGACAACAGACAAAAGATAGAAAGTGGTAATTTTTCTTCGGGAAAAAAAATTCAATGTTTGCTATACATAAAAAAATATCGGAATAAAATCAAGTTGGCATATTATGCTATTTTTTTCTTCCAAAAGGATATCGTTCATCGCTACTTTTCAGCAAAACAAATTGTCATATGAGAACGTTTTTTTCGATTGTCAACTTCTTTCCAAGAAATAAAGTGGGATTGTTGTTTTTGATTATGAATGGTTATAAAGTCACATATGGTCAAAATAAATACAACATCTGTCTTTTTCTAGATTAAAAAGTCACATTATCGAGATCCAAGTAAAATAAATAAATAAACAAAACAAAATTCTGACTGTTGGGGTTTTTTTTGGTTCATTTTAACTACCTATTTTGAAGTTGATTTCTTTTCGACAAACAGTGGAATTTTTCTCGAATTTTCAGGACCTCTGCGTTGTCTATATACCAAAAAAATGCAGGTGGAGTTTGTATTGTAATGTAAAACGGTAATTCTAAAATAATCTATAATCTAAACACAGGGTGAGTATCACAATAGAGCAGGGGTCGGGAACCTATGGCTCGCGAGCCATCTATGGCTCTTTTAATGACTGCATATGGCTCGCCGATAAATATTACATATTATAATACATATTGTCGTTTTTTTCGCCGTTCATTTCCCGTTGGGGCTGCAGTTGGCGGAAAGCGCAATTTTGATTGGATGACACTGACCCAGAATGGCCGAAAGCGCCATGTTGATTGGATGATAGTGGCCGTCATGTTGAAATAGGTAAACGCCCCTTTAAATGAGCCCAACTTGTGCACTTCAGCGTGAATGCACCGGAGCATTAGAGGAGAGAAAATATTCTGAATCTAATTTGCAATGAAACAATGCCATCGATGAAACAGTCGAATGTCAGTGACATTTTAACAAGCCCCATGTTAACGTTAGCATCGACATACTTCTGCGAGAAGTAGATTGCAGATAGCAAGTGTGGACGCTTATGAGCCGTGTGCAGGCTAGCTAGCAGTAACTTCGCCTCTGGACCGGCAAATTGAATTTCATTCCGATCGTTTGCCTGGATTTTTACCAAATACGAGGAACGGAAAACCATCCATGTTAACAGTGAGTACTATCACAAAGTTATTTTAAATAATACATTCTGATATTTTGTTGAAAAGTGGCCGCGCGTGTGTGTGCGCGCGGAGGCGAGCGTTTGTATGTGCGCGCGGGCGTGCGTGTGGCTCTCGCTGAAAAACATTTCTAAATATTTTACTTTTATGGCTCTCTTAGTCAAAAAGGTTCCCGACCCCTGCAATAGAGTGTCATCCGGTCCAAATTGGTAGAGTCACATTAGGCTGAGAAGAGAGAAGCCTTCATCGGTGTCTAACCAACGGAAGCACGGTCGATGAAACAACAGCTCCTCTAAGTGGTTTTGTAGGGAACAACAAGCATCTCAGGGCTGCAGTTGATTGCACTTCTATTTCCTGGATAAAACATTCGACATTTTAATAGCGCTTTAAATGGCTTGCTGTGCATCTGCGAATAGTGTTTGTTAAAACATCCAAGAAACAAGTGCTGTCCACCCTGAATATAATAGCTACATCGTCTGGTCTAAAAGTACATGTTTTTTTCTTTTTCAGTCTTACGGATTTTGGGAGGTCCATGTAAGTATTTCAGGATGAGGGTTAATACATCTTGCGAAAAGTCATCAGTGCCAGTTCACATTTTCTTACAGGTTGAGCAGTTGGCCATTAAAAATAACACACAACATCGACAAAGGAGTATCATGATGCTTATCCTCCCACAACATGTATGTACTAATGCAATGGTGCAGACATACCGCTCTGACAAAGATAATCATATACTGTGAATCACTTGGTATTGACACTTTTACATATGTGTGCCTTTATGGTTAGACCAAATTGCATCACTTGCTTTGATCCATTGGACAGACAGATTTCTGGTATTCACACTATCAGAGTGGTGTTACAGTGAGACCTCAACTTACAAACACCTTATCTTACAAACTTTTCATCTTAAGAACCTCTAATTTATGAAAATTAAACCTTATAATAAGCACTATTTTCATAATACACACCCACCATGGCTGGCGGAGTGATCTTCGGCGGAAGCACACGACCGAACAGCGCTCCAGCCGGCGCTACTTTGCACACCCCCTCTCATCGAATGCACACGTCGATCGCCTACTTGGAGCTTTTTTGCTGATAATTTTACTATGATGGGACCGAAAAAAAAAACCCCACCACAGGCTCGTGTTCAGCCCAGGAAGACACAAAATAAAATCACCGTCGCTGAGAAGAAGGAGATAATTGAAAAACACGAACGAGGTGTGCGTTTGTGTTATTTAGTGGCCGAGCACTGCTATGCTAAGTCAACCATTAGTCCGAAACACAGAAGCCATCAAAGGTGCGTCTGTTGCAAAAGGTGTTTCCGTGCTCTCAAAGCAACGGTCTCGGGCAATCGAAGAAGTTGAAAAAAACCTTTATTTTACAGCACAGTTTATTTCTTTAATTACAGTCCTCATGTAATGTGCCTCTCTTTGTGACTTTATGATACAATGCAGTGTATTTCTTTCATTACAATACAATATCACATTTATTATACATAGAATAAGGTATGTTGTGTGTAGTTTTAAGGCTTATTTAGTTAAAAACTATATTTTATGGAAACCCGGGAACGGATTATTCCGGATTATTTTTTTTTTTAGATACACACTTTTCGCCTTACACACTCTGTCTTGGAACCAATTAAGTTCGTAAGTTGAGGTCTCACTGTACTTTATTTTAACACCATAGTGAGAGATTTGTCATTTAAGATTTGTGATTATTAAGCTAGCCGAGTTTTTTTGAATATTGCTGTCCCGATGACCATTTTGTGTTTGGGAGCCTTTTACTGAGCGAGTTGCTTGTTCTGTAGCCACAAAGGGACATAAGTGTTCTTGTGCCGGTCCCAAGCCCGGATAAATACAGAGGGTTGTGTCAGGAAGGGCATCTGACGTAAAAGCTTGGCCAAAACAAACATGCGAATCAAACCTCTAAAGATGGAGGACACTGATTTGCTGTGGCGACCCCTGGATGGGAAAAGCCGAAAAGAAAAGAAGAATAACATTTTCGTACATGTGTATGGAAGTACACATGTACACAAGGAGTAGAAGATCTGGACTTGGTTGCAGATTTACTGTTAAAGCCATTTTCAAGACGGAGTTCTCAAGAATAGATGGACATCATTAAGAAAGTTGGACAGCTCCGAAGCTAGCAAAAATAGCAAATAATATTACAATTGTATGGGGTTATCATGAATTCATACGTTCATAGTAAAAATGTGAACAGTTTATTGACAGTATTTCTTAAGTTTCTTCAAGTCACAAGTTACTTCCTGGCCAACTACATACTCTAGTGGACGTGTAGTAAATCACACCACACACCCACACGACTGTGAGTGTGTTTACAACCAACTAGCTACACACACTTCCTTCGTGCCCAATTTAAAAATCGGTCACTGGTCCGATAGCCACACTCAACAGAGAACTCTAACAGTTCTCCCAGAATACCCTCTCTGAACTTGGTACATTAATCTCCCGCATAAATAATAATAATAATAATAATAATAATAATACTTTTCATTTTTAAGCGCCTTTCAAAACAGTCCAAAACCCCAATTTTAAAACAGATTCTTATCTTAAAGACAGTGTATTGTCGGTGTTCAAATACCTGACATGAAGGCGGATGTAGACGCCGAAACATGTCAGGTATTTGAACACCGACAATACACTGTCTGTAAAATAAGAATCTGTTATAAATTAGATATCAAGTAGACAGGATGAACTTAATGCAACTAGTCCAAAAACCCAGTCTCAACTCTGACATTCCACAGAACTAAAGTCCCATTTGTAATCTCCCCTTTGTGTCACGGCACTCGAGGCTTGAGGGCAGGGCTCGAGTGACGAAAGGAAAGCGGGGAGGTTGGATCCAAAATACACGGCGAGACAGATACTCGTGAACAAAAAGTCTTTACTGAGGCACGCATGCAAAAATAACAGCAGGGAGAGGTAAGTGAGAGATCGGTGACGGCAGACCTGACGGCATGGAGGTAGTAATGGTGGCTTTCAGAATACTCCGACGGCGACTGTATTGCGCGATCAGTAGATATAGTCAGAAGGCACAATCAAGGGAATGACAATCAGCTGTGGGGACCCAGGTGCATGATGATGGGAGGGGCCGTCTCCATGGAGCAGCGGAGGAGGTGACAGGAGGGGCGGGTCGCGCCCCGGGCGGCGACGAGATGTGACACTTTGTGTCAAAAAAGTGAATTGGTCACCTCACAACTCAAAAGCTTTCTCGACTGCAGAAACCAAACCATTTCAATCCGGCTTCAGATCCCATCGTAGCACAGAAACAGCCCTTATCATGATTGCATGATTAAATTGAAGTTGGTGTCCCCTAAGGCTCGATGCTTGGCCCCATTCTTTTTAACCTTTACACGCTTTGGTCACTTCTTACGCCACGGCCACGCCAATGACACCCGACCAGTGACGTGCAGTCAGTGGAGGCAGGGGAGGCAGTTCCTCACCTGTCATCATGGAAAGCTGTCATGGAAATATCAAATGAAAAAATAAATTAAACAGTTATATGTATTTAGTAATTTGTACTTTAAAGTTCTTGTCCGTTTTAGGATTTTTTTCAAAATCGCTGAATTTTCACATTTACCGTTCAAATACTAAGTAGAGACGAGCAGTGAGGCACCAGCCGGCTGAGCCTCACCATGGATTGCGCAATCACTATTCTTACTGTGCTGGCTTGCTCTGCAGTGAGACCACATTGCTGTCATTCTGCATATCGCTATTAAAGCATTCAAACACGTTTAGTATATGAACTAAATTTCTACAGTTTAGCTGGTGTATATAATGTAGAGTCACTGTACATGATAAACACTGTACTACAGTGTTTATTTTGTTTTATTTTTGTCAAAACGCTGTGCGTAGGTGAGGCAAACAGTTCTCCCGCCTCATGACAGGCAGGGGGCGCTTGTGATTCCAGAGATACTTCCGACTCCGCGGCTGCAGAATAATAGAATTAGAGACAGAAAGCTACAGTAAACAGTTAGTAAGTAAAGTGCAACCCTGCAGTCATTTTTTGTGTTGCTTGGCCTCACTTTCAGAATGGAGGATTACATATCTAAATTGAAAGAATTTTCTAAACTGGACTTTCAATCGAAGCAGGAGCTAATAATTAAAGGAAGACCAACACCGGAGCTAAAAGGTTTGCTTCAGACAACGGGACACAATAATCGCTCTTTTCAGGCGGACTGGTACACACGAAAAGGCTGGCTGTGTGGATGTCCAGCAAGAAACGGCCTTTTCTGCTTTTCCTGCCTTCTGTTCTCAATTTGTGACAATGTCTGGACTCAAATGGGATATTGCGAGCTGAAAAATTTACAACGGAGCCTCATCGAAAATGAGCGAAGACTCAACATCAGCATCGACAATGCTAAGGTAAAGGAGAACCGGGCGATTTTGAAAGATCTCATCAATGCTACCTGCTTCCTTGCCAAACAACAGCTGGCATTTCGTGGAAATGATGAACGTAAAGGCTCCGCTAATCGTGGCTACTATGTTGAACTATTACATGCTTTCGCTGAGAAAGATGACAGGCTAGCGAGTCATTTTGGGACATCCACTGTAGTTTCTAGCCTGTGAAACAGAATGCAGAACGATTTAATTGAAGCAGTTGGTGATGTCATTAGAAATGACATTAAAAAGGAGATCGGTGCAGCCCCATTTGTTGCTGGAGAAGTAGACGAGATTGTCATTCTCAGCACTGAAAACATACAGTCGGAACAGGACTGATCAATGACGACTTTCTTCACTGACAGTGATCTCCGTTGAGACAGAGAGACTTTTAAAACTGAAGAAAGATAAGGAAGGCTTCTACAAAGAAGTTATCCATGCCTTTCTTCAGAAGGAGCGGCGCATGGACTTCATTTACAAGTAAAGGTAACATGATAAAAACGTTTTTTAATTATTTTTTTTCTATGCTACCGTTGTATATATAAAGAATGCTGACATGAAATTGTAAACAAAATACGTTAATTGTTGCCAATCAAATGGTGAATAAACTATTCTGTAGAGTTCATATGTTTGTAAATCTGACTATGACACCAGCCATGAACCTCACCGCACGTCACTGCACCCGACTCCATCTACAAGAAATCCAACTGAAAATGCTGCGTGATTTTTTGTTGTTGTGGTTCTCAGTACTTGGTCGTAGTGAAAGAAGAGCGCAAGTGAGGCAATTATGATTTGATTGACTTTATTTGTAAGGCACCAGAAGTCCTTCCTTACTGCACAACATTTCATATTATTTCACATAAATGTCTGCTGTACTTTTGATAGTTTCACCCCCATTGTTGTTATTTGAATGTAGGTTGGATGGAGGACACAAAATATTTTCACTTTCAGGTTTTACATGATAGTGTTAAAAAACAAAAAAAAGAAAAAAGTCCTTACAAAGCTTACAATGCTTCACACTATGAGCTAGGAAGTCACAGGATGTGATGAAGGAAAGGAAAAGGGGTCAAAGGTCACCCACCCCAAACAACAACAACCATCCAGAATATACTGTATGTACACATAAAGCTTTCTATGCATGTCCAAGTATACGCGGAGGTATCACCTATATGTTAACTAATACATCGGTTTTCCCTACCAGGTGAGCCACACTCAATATATGAAAAATATGACGTTTATTATCATTATATATGATCGTCATTTGTGGGTTACAGGTTTTTTCTATTTTTTTTTTATTTTTTTTGAAAATGCATTTTATATATTTTTTTTCGTGACAAGAGTTGATTTTTTTTGTACAGCAGGCTGCAATGCCGCTAAAATATATTGAATCTACTGTACTACAAATTTAACACAAGAAAAACGAGTGCACGGATCACAAAAAGCTCCCTCCCCCCCAAAAAAATTGCTTCCCCGCATATCATGCAGTGACACATCTGGTTTCATGTGTGTGTGTGTGTGTGTGTGTGTGTGTGTGTGTGTGTGTGTGTGTGTGTGTGTGTGTGTGTGTGTGCGCGTGTGTGTGTGTGCGCGTGTGTGTATGTGGCTTCATTACAATAAGCGCATCATGAATGAGAGACAGGAGAATGGCGCCCTGCATTCACAAGCAGAGAACTGGATTATTCCGATAAGATATATACAAAGTAGTTGGACCCATATAGACACATGCTAACACAAGGGTAATGCAAATCCATACAATCCCCCACACACTTTCACTCCCGCACTCCTCGCTTGCTAACACACACAAAAAACACAGTGATTTAATGAGGCATTTTTATTGGCCACCCTGGGGTATTCAGGACACACCGAAAATAGGCCTGGGCAATAATTCAAAATCAATATATATCACAATCGAGGCCTTATCAATATCATCAGAATTTACACACAACATAATAGCGATTACAAAAGCGATTATCCCAACCTTAGTGTTCTGCAGGTTGTAAGCAGAGGATCCACTATGAGGTTGGGTCAGAATTAGAAGCATCCTATAAGGAAATTTGGAATACAAAACCAGATCTTACGACCAGATATTTGGATTGGTGTTTTTCTTATAATAGTTGTGTTTTCTTATTTATTCGTTTTTCTTTTTCTGGATATGTAAAAAAAAATAATTAAAAATCATGAACTATTGAGAGATTAAGATAAAACACCTATATTGTGATTCGCCAAGCCTGATTAAACACAGAATTCTCCAAGTTATTTTTCACCTTTAAATTGACCGTTTTTTTTTCTTCCATTCCATATCGACTTGCATGAAATATAAGACAATTTTCAAGCATATGGCCTTAGCCCTATAATAAAAAGAACAAACTGATATGACTGAACTGATTCTGATGTTTTCAGAATAACAGTAGAAAAGAGGTAAATGAAGTCATATTTAATAAAAGGTGTTATTTTTTAATAGAAAGTTTTGATAAAGTGTTTATTTTAACCCTTTCAGGTAAAGCAGTTACTACAGTGGATAGCTTATAATTATGTTATCGCGGTACCGGCTGCATGAAAGGATTAAGAGCAAATATTTTTAGGGATTTGAAAAATCAAGAGGGGTTAAAAGCCACTTTTGTTCAAGGCAATTAATAAATGGAACACAGATAAATTCACATTTGGGTGGCGGCCGCTCCTACCAAAAGTCAACTTTTTTTCTCAGATGGAAAGTCAATTAAAAGAAAAAAAAAAGAAAATATGCGCAGTAAATCGGATTTGTTGGATCAAGTCAAAAGGAGACTTACATGATAATTAACAAAAATATTTAAGATTAAAGATCAGATATTTTGGGGGGAACAATCCATTGAGAATGGTTGTAGATTTTTGTCATTTTTTTTTCGGTTGGATATTCTTTTGAGGATAAATTATTGTATTGAGAGGGGTAAAAAAAGACCTGTCAATTTTTTTTGAGACAAAAACAGTTTTGCACAGTTGTCAGAAAGTCATGATTTCAAATTGGGGGTGGTTGTTCTTTTGTAGGTGCTACTGTTTTGGTTAGCAAAACTCCAAACAAACACACCATCTGGTTGGACAACAATGGAATGAGATATTTATACAAGTCTCTGGGGCTGATTACATGCTTGTGTAGGTGCTGCTGTTTTGAGTTACAAAGGAGTTCAAATATTCTGATGGATGCTATCCTTCCTATGAGGGGGGGAAAGTAGAGAGGATTTTTAAAGGACAACCGACGTCACTTTTTTGTTTTTTAACTGACATCAGAAAAATGTTTTATAGCATCTAAAATACCCAAAACACGCAGTATGGTTTTTTTATTCAAATGCAAAACACCAATAAAAATGACTTAAAGTGTCCAACATCTGCAAAAAAATGAGCTGCGAATTGGGCATTTTCAGAAAGTCCCACCCCCAGTTCGTGACGTCACGCCAAGACGTCTTGCATTGCTGGAGAATCAAAACAATGGCTTTACACAGATATGAATATGATTCAAATAGTTCTGAAGAGGAAAGCATACATGTTTGCAATCGATTAAATAATTTATTTGTGCCATTTTGAGGCAACATTGGGGGGAAATCTCTCACCCAAAAAAAGAGGTACAAAATGGCGACCTCCTGTGGCCACCTCTGTTTCCACAGGCTGATAAATTCCCAATATGGCGCTTGGACGCCCTTTTCTGGCCTTCGGGCGGCTTTTGGGTGCAACACAAGGTCCCCAGACCAAACAAGTACAGCAAAATACATTGACGTGATGGAAGGACCGCAACAATGCATCTTTTTACGGTCAGGGGCGGTCCTTTAGTGACGTCACGTACGGACTCGTCACCAACTTAAAAACAAGACTTCCTGAATATTCAGCGCGAGTCTTAAAACATAAAATATAGCTATATGCGGTGGAATCTTTGTAAAATACGCTCAGTAGAAGTCATTTGAAGCCATTTTAAAAATTATGGACACAACTTGCCCGGAGACGTCGGTTGTCCTTTAGGTGTGTTTTATAGGCCAGACAAACAACTCGTGCATTACCTTATGTGCTGCGTTCAAGAAACCTGGGCAAAATTGATATTCCCAACCTCAAGTACTCGGTGAAGTTACATCATATGATCTGAATGAGATGTATTGGTTATAATGGAGAGCGGCTTTTCCGACAAGCTGTTTGTTCTGCATGAAAAGAGGAACAATTGACATCGCAAAGTGGAAGAGGGAAATGTTTAAAAATGCACAGGTTGCAATTGGGGAAGGAAAAAAATGTGGGGGAAAAGTGTGCTTCATTCAAAGACATGATGAATCAATAGATGGATTGATTAACCCATTATCATGACTGCCTGTTTATTTACTTTCCTTTCAAGCGAAATTCCAGGCTGTCTTGGACACAGCGCACATCGTGATAAATGTGGATAGAAAAAAAAGGAGGAAAGTCGGGGAAAAAGGAGGGAGGAATAAAGAGCATGAAGCAAGATTTTTATCACCATTCAATAAAAAAAAGAGTCATGAAAATATGAATAAATTCAAAGTCTGCTGAGAAACTCGGCCAGCCATTTTGTCTCCGTGGAGAAGAGCGAAAGTCGGAGGGTGTCTCCGCGTTGAAACCTCAAAGAGAGCGAGACAGAAATAGAGAAATGGAAAGAAGCCGGGGCGAGGAGATGCAGCGCTTAGTCAGACTTGTCGCCGTCCTCCTCGCGGTGGCTGTCGGCGGCGTCGCGAGAGGCCTTCTCCTCCTTTGCCAGCTGTGCCTGGGAGGCCAGCAGGGAAGAGAGGGAGAAGAGGCCGGAGGAGGTGGTGACGGCGGGCAGGCTGGGCTGGCTCAGACCCAGCGGCAGGGGGGTCATGGGCAGCGCCAAGCCCTGGAGCTGAGACAGCTGATGGGCCTGGAGCTGCTGCTACACGGAACACAAGCGCACGCCACTTAGACTCGATATGCGCATCAAGAGAATCTAGCGCCGTTTCTCCCTGATGCCAAGGCGCTAATGGAACATGCATAATAGAACACAAAGAAGGCTCTCTCCAATGGGGCTGGCCAATAAGGACTCTCAATAAAATTGATTTTTTTTTTCTTCCCCTTTTCTAGACAAAAATCAAATGTTCTAATTTCCCATTCACGGTTCGCTTTTCCCAAATCTACTGACAGTTTTTTTCTTCTTCTGTGAAACCAATTATCAGCTCATAACAGAATAAAAAAATCTACACCTGTTTTGGTTTCATGTCGTCTTTTTTTCCCAAAACACACAGCCCTGATCAATATCAGGTTTTTATGATTTAACAAAACTTGATCCACCAACATTGTGAGTGAGTGGTGTCACCATGACCAATTCATATTCTATTTGTTCAGGAAAATCAAGTCTGAATATTTGGAACAAAATTTGAATATTTCTAAGAAGAAAAATACATAATGCTAAAAATAGACTGCTAAAGTTGTGGGTTAAAAAATTTTAACGGAAGAAAAAAATAAAATGAATAAAGTCATAATTTCTTTTCATGAAAAAAATGCCATCTCTTCATGAAAAAAAATCTATGCACCCAAGATTAAAGAAAAACGTATAATAACATCCCGACGAGGATGGAATACAGCTAGTGATACCTCGGCTTACGAACGCTTTAGCTAACGAACTTTTCACCTTACGAACGTCCGTACCTGGGCATAAGCCTATTAAAGACAGTCCTTATGGAATGTGACTCTCCCTCCCACCTCCTCCCACTCCATTCCATAAAGCTATCAAAGACCATCACAAAGGTAAATAAAACGACTTTATTTTACAGTACAGTTTATTTCTTTCATTACGATAACATAGCACACTTATCATGCATAAAATAAGGTATATTTTGTGTAGTTTCAAGGCTTATTTAGGAGAAAATTATGTTTAATGGGGACCTGGGAACTGATTTTTCTCATTTTGATGGTTTCCTATGGGTAATTAATGTTTGGAATACACACTTTTCACCTTACACACACCTTCTGGGAACCAATTCGTAAGCCAAGGTATCACTGTACTTCAATGTGGATGTAGGAAAAGTAATTCTTTTTCAAAGAAAACCAATTATTAAAAATCTGTCCATCAAATGCATGGTATGACATGAGTAGAAGGGGAAAAAATAAAAACATATATAATGAAAATAAATACATTTTGGTACTTTATTATAAAAAATAAGTTTAGATTCTTGAGGGAAAAAGCCAGAATGTTCCTGAATGATATTAAATCGAGATGTATTTTTTTACATTTGGTTAAACACAAATAGTTTTTTCAAATGCGTTGGGTTCTTTCTTTTTTTTGTCCTAGGGGTCCTAGTGGAACACCCAATTAGAATGCAGCATTGTCAAAAAGCTGTAAACTTAAAACAATGAGGTAAAAATTGTATTACAAGACAATAATTAAGAGAATGATGTCTATATATGTTCCAAAAAATATTAAAAAAATCTTAAGAGAAGCCTGCACAAACTATGACCCACGCAACCACCCACCACCCTGAAAAAACAAAACAAAACAAAAAATGAAATAACAAGAAAAATGACAATGCCGTGCACAATCGCAGAAATTATCAAGCGTTCCCCAAGCCCACAGGGTGTGGAGGATGATCCTACCCTTATGATGGAGTTCATCTCTGGGGGGGTAACCTGCTTGGCCCTCTCGATGGCTGCCAAGACTTGCTGCTGGTGCTGCACGCCGGGGGGGGGGGGGGGGGGGGGGGCACCAAAAGGGAGAAACACAATGAAAGAAAAGAGGGGGAAGGACGGGTTGGATCAATATCAATCTACCAAACACACACACACACACACACACAAAACACACGCACACACACTCACGCATGCACGCACACACACACACACACACTCGCACGCAAGCACACACACACACGCACAAGGTAAAAGCCTGGTGTGATATCAGTGAATGGATGGTGTGAAGTAATGGGTGACGGTCAACCCCATGATTGTGAGCTAGATAAGAGACCAGTTTATCTGAAATGCACAACTATTTATTACACACACATACACACACACACACACACACACACACAAATGTATGATTGGGGGCGGGGGTTGATATGGTGAGGCAAGGGAGTCAGTGCGGTGTAGAAGTAACGAGGAGGGAATGAGAGTGATCTCACTCCCGGATGTTAAGGGTCTTGGCCTGAGGGTCATCAGTGTGTGTGTGCGTGTGTGTGTGTGTTTACCTCCTGAGACAGGTATGGGAGTACTTGTGCGCAGATCCCGTTTAATCTCTTCACAATCTCAGCCTGCGAAGTAAAAAGGAGCGGAGGCGTGGTTAAAAAAAAATGTTCCTATATTATACTACACCACAATGTGACTTTCCAATAAGGATGAAAAAACGTTCTCCGGCGCAAATGCTTCGCTGTCTGTCCAGCTCTGATGACTAACGCGACATCTGCTGTCAAAGTGAATTCCGAATACAGGAGCCGTCAGGTGATGGTAATTATTTGCAGGCAACATGGAACAAAGAGAGCACAAATAACCTGAAGCAATGAGCCACATGTTGTTTCACTAAAACATTTTAATCATGATCACGTTGTCGCCAGTTGCAGTTTCAAGCTTCCTGTCTTTGTTCCTGTTCCCGACTCATTTTGACCGACTGTCTGTGGGGAAAAAAAGTAAATTAGATCTGCGGTGGAGTCATGATTGTGCGTTCGGGTCACTTGTGTCAGAACTTGCAGTAAAAAAAAACAACACTGACATTGAAGCTTCATGATTGCGGCATTGATTTACCTCTCTTTGTTCATTTTAGTTTTTCATGATAAAAGTATTTTTATTAAGTCAAAAATATTCAAGGTAACTCATTCATAGCCAGACGATGTGCAAAAATGTGTCCACTCCAGTGGCAGTTTACCCATGACTTAACAGTGAAAAAACTGAAATTCTCCTCGTTTGTACCAAATCCACCTTGAGCAAAGCTAACAGTTTCTCTCTCACGATTGACAATTCGACCGTTTCTCCCGCCCATCAGGTCAAAAGTCTCGGTGTCATTCTTGACAGCACACTATCTTTCCACTCGCATATGAATAACTTTTTAAAGCCATCCAAAAGCCATCCATAACCTTGCCCCCCCTTACCTATCTGACCTTCTTCAAATTTCTATTCCCTCTCGTTCCTTCAGCTCCTCTTTGTCCCTCCACCTCTGTATGCCCCCCCTTCCTGTATCAGCACGATGGGGGACAGAGCTTTCAGCTACTCTGCCCCTGAACTCTGGAACTCACTTCCTTCCAACATTCGTAACATCGATCCTCCCCACCTTCAAATCCCATCTCAAAACCCACCTATTTAAAATCGTATTTTCTGTGTAGTTCTTTCTCTTGTTTCTATTTATAACTATATTTTATTTATTGTATTCTATTTGTGATTGCATTTTATTTATTATATTACATATGCTTGTCTGTGAATGTAAAGTGTCCATGAGAGCTTTGAAAGGCTCTTAAAATGAAATGTATTATTATTATTATTATTATTATTATTATTATTATTATTATTATTATTATTATTATTATTATTGGTCATTGTCACTCAAAATTCCAAGAATATTAAGTTTTAGAACTACACAAACATTCAATACATCGTTTGAAACAAGAGAGTCTCTTCTTTCATCAGAAAAAGAGTTAATTCCTCAATTATATGGGTCTGGAGTTATATGAGCTTGAAATGAGGGTGGCTGTCCAAAATACCATGCAATAGGTACATATTGGTTTATATAGGGCTTTAACAAGAGCTGAAGCTGGAACAAAGCACTAACATGGAAAATAAGAAATGCTCCCCCCTGGTGGAAAAGAAAAAAAAACATTGCCAGAGGCACCCAAACAAGGAAAAACAAAACCCGAACAAATTTGGGAATAGCGCTCCCCGTCATGCTTTTCAATTCCCGAATAAATTTGTGAATGGCTAGAAATGAGTGAAAACCCCATTCTTTCTAATGTAAAATTCCAGATCCATCCATCCATCCATCCATCCATCCATCCATCCACCCAACCATCCATCCATCCATTTTCTGATCAGCTTATCCTCACATAATGTCACGGGGTGTGCAGGAGCCTATCCCGGCCAACTTCGGGCAGTAGGTGGACACCCTGAACTGTTTGCCAGCCAATCGCAAGGCACACAGAGACCAACAACCATGCATGGTCATACGCACATCGAGAAGTCAATTTTTGAGTGTTCAATCAGCTCGCCACGGATGTTTTTGGAATGTGGGAGGAAACCGGAATACCCAGAGAAAACTCACGAGGAGACCTATACAAACTCCACTTCGAGGTTGACCACTGCGCCGCCCGTAGTCATATTCAGTCAAGATAAAAAGTCATAGCTTTCATGTTTTTAACTGAAATTCTTTCCAATCACAGGATGCCAACTGCGATTTGAACCACACCCTCAGAACTGCGAGTCAGAGAGGCTAACCACAAAAGCAATGTGCTATTGGCCTAGAACCGCATTGCTTTTAACACATTTTCAGGCAGAAATAATCACACGGACGCAGCTCATAATGTCTTTGATGGTGTTTTCATGGGCTCTGATGAAAAGGATGAAGGGGGAAAAACTGAAGATAGACCAGGCTTTAACCTTTAAACCTTCAACACACCAAAACAGCCAGTTTGTGATTCCAAGCACAGGCTCATTTAGTATGAGCAACAGCAGGTATGACCTTCTCAAACCCTCCCCTTTTACACACATACACACACACACACACACAAACACGCACACTAATTGTACACAATCCCCGTTATCGTCCTCGCACATGGGTCTATTATCACATTTGGCTGCTAATCACCCAATCCGAGCGAGATATGCAAATGAGTGCTAATAGTGTTAGAGCATAATCGTCGGTGAGATGAGGCGAGAGTAGCGCTCATCAGCTATGCAGAGCACGATCGTCCCCCCGCTCCAATCAGGCTTTCTATTCGGTTCACACACACGTGCGCACACATATACACGTATTTGCTACTTGGTGGGCACGTGGTTTGTGAGGGATTCACACACACACACGCGCGCACACACACACACACACACACACACGACTTGAAAAACGTCTTCCTGGGATTGGTCGCACACTAACAAATATTCCCTTTTTCCCGCTCCTTTTTTCTTCGCTCCCTTTCTTCACTCCCTGTCATCTTCCTCCCTTTCTCTATTCGTTGTTCTCTGGCAGACTTTTTCAAGTGTTGTTTTGACGTCGAAGTGTTGTGCGACAGCGGGCATATGGTACGCATCGAGAAGAAGAAAAGTGAACATTGTAGGCTGGGTGGACATGACGCTTCGACGATCGTTAATTCCACTTCGACTCTTTTGCTGCTGTTTCTTATGTCAATTTAAAGAAGGCCTAACTATAAAAAGGCAGCTGTTCACATGCGGGATCAAAGCGGAGTGAGTCCATCTTCAAGTAGAATCACGCGAACTGCAACACGTACTTGCAATGATTGACGGTTTGGTGCAGCTCAATAAATACGACTATGGCGGAAAACTGAATTAACTTCAGTTGTTCAATTTCTAAAGTGGAACTTAGAAAATATAGATCAGGGGTCGGGAACCTTTTTGACTAAGAGAGCCATAAAAGTAAAATATTTAGAAATGTTTTTCAGTGAGAGCCACACGCACGCGCGCACACAAACACACACGCACGCACGCACGCGCGGCCACTTTTCAACAAAATATCAGAATGTATTATTTAAAATAACTTTGTGATAGTACTCACCGTTGACATGAATGGTTTTCCGTTCCTCGTGATTGGTAAAAATCCAGGCAAACGATCGGAATGAAATTCAATTTGCCCGTCCAGAGGCGAAGTTACTGCTAGCTAGCCTGCACACGGCTAATAAGCTTCCACCCTTGCTATCTGCAATCTACTTCTCGCAGAAGTATGTTGATGCTAACGTTAACATGGGGCTTGTTAAATGTCACTGACATTCGACTGTTTCATCGATGGTATTGTTTCATTGCAAATTAAAATCAGAACATTTTCTCTCCTCTAATGCTCCGGTGCATTCACGCTGAAGTGCACTAGTTGGGCTCATTTAAAGGGGCGTTTACCGGTTTTAACATGACGGCCACTATCATCCAATCAAAATGCCGCTTTCGGCCATTCTACGTCAGTGTCATCCAATCAAAATTGCGCTTTCCGCCAACTGTAGCCCCAACGGGAAATGAACGGTGAAAAAAACACGACAACATGTATTTAGTTTTATCGGCGAGCCATATGCAATCATCAAAAGAGCCATATATGGCTCGCGAGCCATAGGTTTCCGACCCCTGATATAGATGGTGGCGGTTGAAGCATGGCCCGCGGCCTGTTCCAGTATTTAATCTGGCTCAATGAACAATTTGTTACTTGAAAGCATCATTGTTACATGCACTTTTGCCTTTTTTCCTCCAAAACAACACAAAAAAAAATCAACAAACAAGAGGAATCCATTTACCATTACCGAATGGATTGAGAACCAACACCAGGGTCACCAACCTTTTTCAAACTAAGAGCTACATTTTAGAACTGAAGAATGCACAAATGTTGAATAAAGGTTGGATACAAACTTCTAAAATAACACATTTGCTCAAATTACTTTTAAAAGTACAAAATATTTCAAGCCCATTCATGCACCATCTCTTCCTGAAGATTTCATAGATTACTTAAATTTAAGACACTGACCATGTGAATTATTTCCCACAATAATTATGAGCGCAGTAAATACCAATCAACAACATTTTATTTCTAATGCACTTTGTCAGCATTTACATTTCCAAATACTTTCTTCAGAAACATGCATCAAAAGTCACAATTTCCAATTATTTGCGAGCTATTTTTAGAACAGGCCTATACGCAATTTGATACAACTTGATGCCTGCGGATAGCTTGTTGGCGTCACAAAAAAGGCAAAACAATTAGCAAGCATATTGGTCATTTTTTGTACTTATACTGTGAAAGTAAGTAAAAACTGGAAATGCTGCAATGAGCTAATGGCCTAAAGAATATAAACTCCTGTAATAAGTGGTGCTGTATATTTCCACTTCCATTTTTCAGTAAGATAAAAGTGGTTGTTTTCGAAAATCTAATGGATTGTGTTGGCCATCAAAGGTCCCAATGCATGTTTTTTTATCCATTTCATTTCATGGCATGAATCAGATTACTTATCTTAAAGAAAGAAAATCGAAAAGCAAACGCACCGCCAGCTCAACCTTTGAACCTTGTGACACCGGGGAAAAAAACGCAAAGAGGTGTGAAAGCAGGATGAGAGTTTACAGCCGCAGAGGAGAAAAAGAAGCCTTTTTAAATGGAGGAGACGATGAGCATGGAGTGCGTGAAGGAGGGAACGAACGCGAGGCGGGAAATAGAGTCAGAGGTGGCGAAGGGGTGGGCAAGCATAGGTGGGCCGGGTGGGGTGTCAACGCACAATGGGCCTCGACAGCAATGCTCCTCCGTGCTCGTTTGCGCACATCCCCTTCCATTTCAACTCTCTAATGGAACTAGCGCCTCTCTGTATCCACTCACACAAAGAAATCACACTCAGGCTGACACACTAATATCGCCAATATGCTCAAGCGAGCGCACACACAACATAGAATCCCCCAGAAGAGAACAAAAGACACCGCATGAACAAGTGAGCACATGTATGCTGTGGCACACCCTTCGCCGAAGGTGTCTTCCCAACCAGACAAAAGAGAGAGATTTAACATGAGATTACTTCTTCAATATCCTCTTCCTATTTATCTTTGAACCAACGCAACCAAGAAATGGACCTGTATAGCTTTAAACACTATCTATAGTTGTATATGAATGTGTTGGTGTTACATGTGAGGGTGACGACCAAATGAACAGTAAGTAACCACAAATTATTACAAAAGCCAGTTTATTCACCTCACGTTGGGGAGGTATTGCGTTTCATTCCAGATATGGCCTTCCTGGGCAGCGTTTGCATGTTCTTCCCAGGCCTGTGGGGGTTTTCTCTGGGTAGTCTTGTTCCTTCCCACATTCCAAAATCATGCATGGCAGTCTCATGAAAGACTCTAAATTAGGGGTGTCAAACTCCGGTCCTCAAGGGCCGCCGTCCTACATGTTTTCCAAGTCTCCCTGTTGCTACGCACCTGATTCAAGGGAACAGGCTTAATGTCAGACTTCCACATAGCGTGCATTTGAATCAGGTGTGTTGCAACAGGGAGACGTGGAAAACATGTAGGACGGCGGCCCTCGAGGACTGGAGTTTGACACCTCTGCTCTAAATTCTCCCTCGGTGTGAGTCCGGATGGTTGTTCGTCTTTGCGCGCCCTGTGATTGGCTGGCAACCAATTCAGGGTATCACACGCCGACTACCCGCAGAAGGATGGGATAGCTTCCAGAAACCCCCAGGATAAAGCGGATCATAAAATGGATGTAAGGATGGGTGGATGGATGGATGGATGGATGTTTTTGGGTGGATGGATGTCTTTGGGTGGATGGATGCATGGCATGAGGAGCCCGAGATGAGAAGAAAGGAGTGTCAATGCATAGCACCAATGCATATTTAGAACTACCGTGGCTTGGAATTGAAGCGGATTTATGTGGGACAGCAGATTGGATTGGATTTGCCTTTATTAATCTCGCAGTGGGGAAATTTACATTTCACAGCATCAAAGTGATGAAAGGAATGAAATGAAGGATGTGAGACAATCTCTTTTTGTCAATGGATGCTACAGCTTCGTGTTTGCTTTCAAAATTTAGCTTGTAACAGATGTGCACATTCCCCCATGACGTATCTGATCCACTGGTAAAAATGAGGCTTTCATACTCTCCTCTTTCATTTAGAACTACTTCATGTAATTGTTTGTCTTGTACTGAAACTTCATAGAGTACATGGGGAAAGTTTGCACAACTGTCCATGTTTTATGTTCCTGTTGTGTTTATTATTTTTCTTTATGATGACTATTATGTGAAGTGCTTTGTTACAGCTACAGTTGTCGTGAAAGCGCTATAAATGAAATGTAGTATTATTATTAAATTAGGATGTATTGTATTGTATTGTATTGTATTGTGGATGGATTGTATGGATGGATGGATGGATGGATGGATGGATGGATGGATGGATAAACCCGAGTGACCCACCCAATACAAAAATTGCATTCCACTATTTGGTGATTTCGATTTCAATTGGATTGGGTGTGTGCGTCTGTGCGTGTGTGTGTGTGTGTGTGTGTGTGTGTGTGTGTGTGTGTGTGTGTGTGTGTGTGTGTGTGTGTGTGTGTGTGTGTGTGTGTGTGTGTGTGTGTGCGCATGCGTATGCATGACAGTCCTATGCATGGTCTGTGCATATACATGTGGTGGTTTAAATCACAGGGGGTGCCGAACTTCGCAAATGTCCATTAGTCAAAGCCGACACGGCTTCTCCTCAGACGCCTGCCAGTGTGTGCCGTCAATCATCATACAGATTGTATGCGCGTGTGTGTTTTGAGGGTGCGAAGCATAAAACTCTCTCCTAGATTCAACGAGAGCAGCTGATGTATGTGCCAGCACGGGGTGAGATGTCCTTCAGCATCCTAAAACCGTGGTTCCCCATATCTGATAAGCAAAGGTTTTCTTTCCCTTTCTCGTGTATGAAGATTGGCCAAATATCCCTTAAAATGTCTCAAAATTAGTGAAACTTGCTGCTGTCTGGTAAAAAGTCATTGAGTGTGCCTTTAATGGTTTGCATTGTCATCAGAAGTGCTTACAAAGTCCATTTTTGACAAATTCTGGTACATACACCTGTATAATGACAAATTTCAGAAAATGATGTTTAAACATTGGAATTGATCATTAACTCATCCACTGCCAGATGATGTGCAAAATATGTGTTCACTCCAGTGCCAGGGTTTTTGTCATTTTCACTCAAATTCCAGGAGCCACAGTGTTTTCGGGCTACATAAACATTCAATGCAGTGTAAGAGAACCAAGACTCTCTTCTCTCATCAGAAAAAAGAGTTAATTCCAAAGTTATATGGGTCTGGAGTAATATGAGGTGCAAGTGGGGGCGGCTGTATAAAAGGCAAATGCTGCCACCTGGTGGGAGGGAATAACATTGCCAGAGGTCTGACCGGCAACGCTTTATTGGCAAAAGTAAAACTAAAACGCGAACAAATACGGGAATGGCTCACCATGTCATATTTTCAATTCCCGAATAAATTCGGGAATGGCGGTGAATTGTCATGATCTGGTTGGCGACCAACGGGGGGCGCTGTCGGCCGCGCCTGCACCTGCACAGGTGCTGGTCGTCCCGATCAGATTGGCGAACAGCGGGTAGCGACGTCAGCCCTGTCGGCAGCCTCTCAGGTGCTGGTCGTTATAATCAATGACACTTAAAAGGACACCTGGCACGATCATCCAGTGCCGATTCATTGTTTGTTTGCTGCTTGGTTGCAGCATGCATTGTGTACGTGTTTGTTTAACCTTGGCGGACTTTTACACTTGGTTTTCTGTTGCTACTTTGTATTTTTTCCATTCAGATCATTTTGATGTTTTACATTTTGTTCCTGCTGACTTTATTTTAATACAATTTGTCAAACAACCTCCTGCTCCCTCCTGCCTGCTTTTTGGGATCCGAACCCGCCATCACCACCTCGCAAAACGTGACAGAATGAATCGGCCAACTATCGGATCCCGCAGGTACATCGGACCCGTCTCATTTCCGCCCCGTGCCTGACCATGCTACGTCCACGTTAGCGCAAGCCTCGTCGCGTTTGAATTGCGTCACTCGACGAGCCGCAACGTCCACGTAAACGTCCGGCCGAGACCTCCTTCCAGGTGGTGTCATGATCTGGTTGGCGACCAACGGGGGCCCACGTCGCGCTGTCGGCCGCGCCTGCACCTGCACAGGTGCTGGTCGTCCCGATCAGATTGGCGAACAGCGGGTAGCGACGTCAGCCCTGTCGGCAGCCTCTCAGGTGCTGGTCGTTATAATCAATGACACTTAAAAGGACACCTGGCACGATCATCCAGTGCCGATTCATTGTTTGTTTGCTGCTTGGTTGCAGCATGCATTGTGTACGTGTTTGTTTAACCTTGGCGGACTTTTACACTTGGTTTTCTGTTGCTACTTTGTATTTTTTCCATTCAGATCATTTTGATGTTTTACATTTTGTTCCTGCTGACTTTATTTTAATACAATTTGTCAAACAACCTCCTGCTCCCTCCTGCCTGCTTTTTGGGATCCGAACCCGCCATCACCACCTCGCAAAACGTGATATGAATGAGTTTTAAAAAATCCATTAACGGCATTTTCAAAGCATATTTTTTTTTCAGAAAATAAATGAACAAAATTCATGGAAAAGATTTCGAGTTGGACTGCAGACAGTTGGCGACTAAAAGCGCACAATTTCATTTCGCTTGTCCACTCAGGGCATCAGTGAGACACTTGGATCCATAGATGGCACCGTTTTTTCCACCAGATGCATTTCCTGACACAAAACCCATTTTATCTCTGGGATTGGGTATCAAAGCATTAGAAGGGAATTGAACCCGCGCATCCGCATGTTCGTAAGTAAACATGTAACACGACACCACTCATTCCGTACTTTATCCTGAAATGGCAAACTGACAAAAATGTTGTTTTGAAAACTATTCGAAGTGACATTTCCTATCCCGTGTTTATCTTAACACAAGACTGCAATCATTTATGTCAATATTGCAAAACGGCTTCAGAATCAGAATCAGAAAACCTTTATTTGTCCCACAATGGGGAAATTTGCATTACCGGCATTCGGGCTTCTTTTTACACGTCTTAGCTAAGTACTGAGTGTGTGTCACCATTGATATTGAATAATGGTGAGTCAGACCCGTAAAAAGAAAACAGGAATGTTTGACCATTTTTCATGCAAACCTTTTTAGTTCAAAGTCCAAATCCTGCATTAAAAAATAATTATGCAAAAGCAACATGCTCTCCTAACTAACAATATCATATTGGTAGAAGCAATGACTCACCTGTTTGTGCATTTCAATGTTGAGCCCGTAGGACATCTCGTAATACTAGATGGAAAGAAGAGACAGACGGGTAGTTCTTTTAGCTTAGCGTCAAACGCAACACTGGTATCCTCAACTCAAGTGTTGCATTCATTCCGTGTCCATGCCCGTAACTCAAAATGTTCTTATCGCAAGCAGTCTTTCATCAACGAAATGAATGGAAAGAATATTAAAGGGGTGCAGCTTCTTAAAAAAACATGGACAATTTTTCGCAAGTAAAAAATAATACTCCACTGTCTCGTACAGTGCAAAAAAAAACAAATAAAATGTAAAGAATTAAACAATTCCGGCTCAAAATGTTAATGCTTGAATTCAAATGGGCTGCTCTTTCTGCCGCCAACTCCAGAAAAATCGACTGAGAGATGGGTAATATTTTAAAAGACCGATGGCAACATTTTCCTTGAAGACGTGACGCAGCCATGTCCATTTTGGAACCTAAAGTCCAAATGGGCCCTCTGCGTTCGCATTTAATACGCGCGCGACATTGTAGTCACGATTTGGTAAAATGAGCACATACAAACAGCAAGCGGGATGTGAGCAAGAATAGCAGCGGCAATAGACAATGCACTTGTGTTTTGTTTTGAGAGTGTGGATGTGTTAATGAGAGGGCCACCCTCTAGGCGTAAACCCAGTTAATCACTCACTCAGTCTGCGGGAGGGACTGGCTCTGTGACTGGAAAACAAACAAGCACACACACCAAATACACATATACACACCGACATTTTGCCTGTGTTTTTCAGCGTAGCACACAAGGCCCATGTGGAAGCTCCCTAAAGTAATTACAGCGCCTGGGAAATGGAGGTGCTGCCTACCGGGGAAGTGAAGGGTGCGGGGGGGGCGCAACCTGATATGCTATTAGGGAAGGTTTTGTGGGTGTGGATGTGTGTGTGAATGCGTGAGTGAGTTTGTATGTGTGAGATACAAGGCCGGGCTTGCTCGAAAAAGGGATTGAAAGGAGAGGCTTTAAAGCATTATGTTGTACATTTCCGCTCAATATAACGAACGTATACAAAAACATGTTCTTTTTCCTCACTGCTTGAATTGCAGCGGGTTTGGGGGGAACCATCGAGGGTGCGGGGAGTATTCGAACATCAGTCAGCAAGCAACTGTTGCTGTCTGACAACTACTGTATAGACAACGTGATCATGTTTCGAAACAATAGGGCCCAGGATAGACTGAGAAGCGAAACACGATGCTCAGGTTTATGGAAGGAATTTTGTCATTTATGCATTGAATCTTTTGTTGGCTTGTTTTGGAGCAAAACATCATGGTTTAGCCTGAAAGCAAACTTCACATTTAGTTAAGGTCAGCGTTGACACATTTAAGCCAATAATCCAAGCGACAGAAAAACTACTGTATTATCCGGTGTAGAAGGCGCATTTTCTTCAAAAGATGCGTCTTACACAGTTGTGCCTTACATGTGAAGTGATATTGAGCCGCAACAGGTCTCGCAACTACTGTCAGCGGCCACAGACTCAAATTCCCCCTGTAGAAGAAGTAGTGCGTAACCCAAGCCTCTTCTGTAGCACCTTATAATGTGGTGCACCTTGTATTTGGAAAATTTTTATATACAGTAAAGTATCGTTATATCGATATTCTCTGGAGTTAGAAAAAATGTCGATATAACCGCACTGTCGATATATCCGTCCTGCGCCGAACTGCATTAACAAAAGCCGCCAAAAGAGGGCATCCAAGCGCCATATAAGAAACGGAGCTGGCCATGAGCTCGCCATTTTGTCTCTTTTTTTTTTTGGGGGGGGGGGGGGGTGAGAGACGTTCCCCCAATGTTGCCTCAAAATGGCACATATAATTCTTTAATCGATTGCAAACATGTATGCTTTCCTCTTCAGAACTACAGTGTATTTGAATCATATTCATAACTGGATGTGTAACAAGAAAGCATATTATCCGAATCTGAAGCCATTGTTTGGATTCACAAGCAATGCAAGACGTCTTGGCGTGAAGTCGTTTTTATTGGTGTTTTGTATTTGAATAAAAAGTGACATCGGTTGTCCTTTCATACACAGTATGGAATGTATGGTAATTTTCAAAATCATCACGCTTCAGCATTCATATACAGTACAGTGGGCATGTACATAACACAACAGGGAAACTGCAACGCTTACATCAAGTCATCAATCTTCTTCTGCTTTTTACCTTTTAACACAAACACTTGAATCTCGTCTGCTACACACGAGCTAGCGTCTGAAAATGAAAATGGCTCAGCTACATGGGAGCTGGTCACTTAACAAACTCACGTGACCAAGTCACGTGACCAAGTCACGTGACCAAGTCGACCAATGGCGCGACCGATGGCGTGTATCATATAAACATAGCAAAATGGCCGGCGGGAGATGAAAAAGAGCACCGTAGAAACCGGATTATCGTAAAAACCATGAATCGTACTAAACGGAACTAATTAGACATAAAAAGACTAGAAATGTGCATGGGAAATGAAAATAGTGTCGTAATAAGCAGTATTATCAATATAAACGATATCGATATAACGAGACATTACTGTATTTATATATTACATTTGGAATGTTTTTTTTTTTTTTCATTCATTGAAGGTACGCTTTATCGTCCGGTGCACCTTATATATGGAACAAGTTTAAAAATACACAATTAATTGGGCGTGCCTTATACACTGGAAAATATATTAGGTTATTCACTAGTCACTAAATGAGCATGTTTACTATGTCTGAATGTCTTCCATATGTAACATAAAAAAGAACAGATTAGAAAGATTAGAAAGAAAAAAAACATGAAGAGGTGAATTTGCGAATAGTAAACGTCAGGCACTTGATATGTCGCAGTGCAACTTGCACAATGGGCCATATTTAATTTGAGCAGACGTGATATTAAAGCGCCATACTGGCTTTCGGCAAAAAACAAAAAAAGTGACCTTTTATTAAATAACACGCTTTACATAACTGCGTTTGACTGCGGTAACTCAGCGCATGCAGACGTAGGGGAGGCCTCTTCGTGTGTACACAGTGTTTGTGTGTCTCATGGCGTAGGGAGCAGTGTGGCGGTGCAGATTAGATGAGATTAAAGGCAGTCAGAGGATCAATTAGAGGCAAAACATCACAGAGTTACATTGCTAGCAACAATGAGATTAGCCCTGAGGTGGGGCATGTACGTTTATGTGTGTGTGTGTGTGTGTGTGTGTGTGTGTGTGTGTGTGTGTGTGTGTGTGTGTGTGTGTGTGTGTGTGTGTGTGTGTGTGTGTGTGTAGACAACATGTATGTGGGCAAAAAAGACGAAGGGGGCAGGGGGATGGGGGATGTTTAGGGAGCACAGGGGAGAGAGACAAAGGGCTGCGAGCATTTAGAGGATTATCGTGTGCTCTATTTCAACTGAGATCTTGTTTTTGGGGGAGGATCAGGCGATTAGCTCGTTGGATCAACTGATTATTAGACTGGCAAAACACACACTCAAACTAGACAAACACGACATCGTTTTAGCAGGGTTGTTGGTCAACTCACACAAGTAATTTGTCAAAAGATGCATATATTTATGGATAGAGGTGTTACACTTCTGCGAGTGTACAACTAGGTGAGCATATTTGATTGACAGATGTTAAAGTGTTAAAGTGTTAAAACAAAACTGCCATGAAACGAGCCCCCCCCCCCCCCCCCCCCCCCCCCCGGTTAATTCACAGTCATGGATGTTCCTATTCGTCAACTGAAATCCAACCGTTTGAGATTAGAGGAAATGGCGAAACTCTTCTTCAGGTTGAGTCTGCCTGACTGGATTAAAATGCACCCAAGTGGCCAAATCAGATACAGTGATACCTTGGTTTACAAACTTAATTGGTTCCCGGACAGAGTGTGTCAGGCGAAAAGTGTGTATCCCAAAAAAAATATTTCCCATAGGATACCATTAAAATGAGAATAATCCATTCCCAGGTCCCCATAAAACATAATTTTCTACTTTAGTTTTCTAAGCCTTAAAACTACACAAAATATACCTTATTTTTTGTATAATAAATGTGCTGTGGTATTACAATTAAATAAATAAACTGTACTGTATCCTCTTCTTATTCTTTCGGCTTTTCCCGTCAGGGGTCGCCACAGCGAATCAGTCCTCCATCTTCAGAGGTTTGATTCGCATGTTTGTTTTGGCCAGGCTTTTACACTGTACTAATAATAAAGTCGTTTTATTTACCGTGATGGTCGTTGAAGGCTTGATGGAATGGATAGCTTTTTGCATAAAGTGTCTCAAGGAACTCTGGGTTGAACATCTTAGAAGTTGTGATATTGCAACAGCAACAGATGCAAGCAGACACACTAGAAACATCATTAATAGCTGGTTCCCTTGACAGCAGCTCATGTATTTTGTTTTTTTACTTTCATTTTCTACTTTTAACTCATAACCAGCTGCGTGCCAATGGGCCGTAAAGTAATTTGTGCACTTTGCAATTCATTCCTTTCATAAAATTGCTGCAGTGAAATGTAAATGTCTCCACTCTGGCATTAATAAAGGCTAATCTAATCTAATCTAAACTAATCTAATCTAATCTAATCTAATCTAATCTAGTGTTCAGTCTCTAATTGAGGGTGCTTACCAAAATATATATATAGATAAATAAAAGAATCTTGACACTGTATCGTACGCGGCATGTTTTTTAGCGTTTAGCATCGTCTCCAGTGTTAGCAACAGGCCAGCGAGCCACTAAGGAAACAAGGCAGCCAAAGCCGTCGGATCAAAGTCAGTTTAATGGAAAGAAACGAGCGTACACTTGGATGCTGAGAGCCTGACACAGTTGACCTTCAGACAAAACAAACAAACAAACAAACAAACAAACAAACAAACAAACAAACAAACATCGGCCTCACTCACCATGATGTAATGACGCTGCATGTCCGACTTCTCACTGGCCAGCTTGTCACATTCGAGCTTCAGGCTGCGGAGGAAACCAAGTCGAACAGAGTCAGCGTCGGTCACTTCATCCCTCATCACCTTCATTTTCACAGTGCCTTATCCCTTTTCAGCCATTTTAACCGTCATTACTGCCCTCGTCCTAACCTTCCCCGATATCATCAAGCGGAATCGAACGGGAAAAGAACCGTGCTAAAACATCTGCTTTCTAAAGCAGGAAGCAGGCAAATCTAAATATAGCACAGGCCATTAACTGTAATCACGTCAGCGCTGATGACACACGAGGCGACGGGACCAAAAGGAGGACACGTCAACAAGTCAGCCAGATGGTAAAATGAACACGACAGGGGGGAAGAAAAATCTCCCCGTGTGCGTTTGATTGAAGGAGCCGTTGCCGACGCAGCGGTCTGACAAAGTGTGGTCCCATGCGATAACGATGGATAAGGCTGTGATGTAAAGATAATGCACAAGCACAAGGCGGAGCGATCTAAAACCTGCTTGATACTGGGCCTACGTTGATTCTGTCAGTCGCAATGAAAGATACGTGATAGTTTGAACACGGGTTGTGTCACGATGCCAGATGTCACTAATGCTGGTCATGTGTACAGGCTCATTGATAAGGCAGTCCCATGAACAAACCCAATCAGCAAAGCTGCGTATATGTTGCAGGACCAGAGTCACAGAAAAAATACATACAGTGATCCCTCACTACTTTGCAGTTCACTTATCGCGGTTTCAGTGCATTGCAGTTCAGAATTTAAAAAATGCCGAATGACTTTGAATTTTTGTACAAGGCTGTAGCTTAATTGGTTCCCAGCGCTGACGTCACCCAATGATGGCACAATATCCCAGGGTTTACAACCATGTGGATTGGCTGTGCATCTTCTCAGCCCCGCCTAGAAACCCCTTCTGTGTTGTTATTGTTATATAACTCTAATTCACTGATTTTTTTTTTTTTCCATCGCAGATGGTCCTGGTCCCCATTAACCACAAAAACAAGGGAAGACTATCTCTCCAAATTTTCCCCCTGGAGCAGTAAGAAAAACTGATTTGAATGGGAAGATTACCCCAAGAAATGCATCGAAAGTGTGTGTTTATGTTACCTCTGTGACCTGTAAAAAATACCAACAGCCAAGGAATAATGAGGCCACTGTTGTGTCTTAGCATGAGTATTTTAATTGCCACTCGGCAGTGAAAAAAGAGTCGGGACACTAGAGTCTGTTCCCACTAACAATCCAGACTAAGTTGATGCACAATTTACAAATTTTGTGGCACAAATGCTTGTTAAAGAAAAAATAAATTAACATCTCAATTATGTTCTCGCTGGATACTCCAATGCTGCCATACTCCAAAAAAAGATTCATGCATGTAGTTTTCACTCTATATTTATCCATGTGCGTGTGAATGGTTGCCTGTCTATAAACATTAGATGCTTCTCACCAAAAGGTCAGCAAGGATATTCACCAGCTCACCCACAACCCTAATGAGAAGTGCTTTCAAGAATAGTTATGCATTTTTATACTTGCAGGAAACACGACGAGTTATTGTCTCAAAGGAGAAATTGCATCGAGCCGACACAGAATGCAGTCCACACGGTCGTTTGCAAAACACAACAGCAGCTGCTAGACTTCCGGAATGCTAATCACAGACACGGCAGATGATCACAAACATGATTGAACTGATGACGTTTACTTAAAACGGAGTGTACGAGGAACCGCATGCTGCTTCACCTAGTGTGGAAATGATGAGAAGCACCAATGCATGTGTGCTACTGTCGCGGCTTGGAAATGAAGCGGATTTACGTGGGAGACAATCTCTTTTGTCAATGGATGCTACAGCTTTGTGTCTGTTTTCAACATTTAGCTTGTAGCAGACGTGCACATTTCACCATGACGTTCCTGATCCACCGGTGAAAAAGACACTTTGATCCTGTCCTCTTTCACCTAAAACTGCTTCATGCAACAAAGAGGTTGCAGAAAGTGCTTAAGGTAGAATGACTGTGTCCTTTATGTTGTGTCACATGATTTGTTATTTAGGTTTTTTTGTTGTTGTGACTTGTTTGTTGTTTTGACTTCAAGATGGCGCTGCAAGAGTGGCTGCCTTTACAGCAGCTCTTGTATTTTGTTTTTCTACTTCTTCCTTCCTTTCCTCTTCCTTTCATCACTTTGCTGCTGCGAAATGTAAATTTCTCCACCGCAAGACTAATAAAGGCTAATCCAATCCAAAAATTCCGCTCATCAATAAAAGGCGACACTGGTAGATTTGCATCACAGGCAGTTGAAACAAACGTCAACGTTCCTGCTGAGAAGCACGGCATCGACTTCCTGCTTCGCATGTGTACATTTGTCGGCTTTGTGGTGCGTTGTCATGACAACAAACCCACCTCCCCCCACCATCCCTCCTCCCGCTGGTCTACCTGGGATTGACTGTGTGCCTCCTGCGCTTGGCGCTCATCAGCCGGCGGGCATGCATCGCTGCTCTCCAAAGACACTTTGATGGAGTTTTATTGGCGATTCTTCCGCCTCTAAATCGCTTGCGCTGTCATCTTTATTTTGATTGATGTATTCCCTAATCTATTTATGCATGGGACTGGGCGAAAGGGGAATTAGGAGGACGAGGATGAGGAGGAGGAAGAAGACGGCGACAGATACAACTGCTGCAACTATACCCAGGGGAACGGCTGTTGTCCATTTGCCTTTTAAAGGCTTCCACAACATACAGCATATCATTACAAAGCTTCCACTGTGACTCCACCATCCCTCCCCCCCCCCCCCCCCAAACACACACAAACACACACACACTCCCTCCCAAGTCAACCGGCACAAAAAACAGCTCTTTCAACTGTGCTTTGGCTCTCTGATGGGGGTTAAATGCTGCTGCTCGCTGTTGAGGGAATCACACACACACACACACACAGACACACACACACACACACACACACACACACACACACAAAGAAAAGCAAAAAACAAAAGCTGCACGCTGTTTTTGCTATGTCGCAAACCTCGAAACACTCAAAAGAAGCCTAGCTTTCATCTATCTTTGCTACAGTAGACAGGCAAATACACAGGCACCAACCGGGAAGGAAGTCAACCCGCTCAAAGAGAAAACGGGTGATGTCTCACCTTTCAGAACTACCATCAAAAACATCAGTTAGCGTTCTAAGAGCTGTACCGGGGAGACTTCCTACGCCACAATCAGGAGATACATAACCGAAAAGGTAGCATGACTTTAAAGACAGGAGGATGTAAAGAGACTGATAAATAAGATGACATCTTCAAAGAATAAATTCACTTCCTTGGGCATAAAATAACAGGTAAATTGCCCAGGGTAGCTGTCGTTACATGATGGAAAGGTCTCATCGGCATGTAGCAAGTAAATGTAGGAATCGAGTATGAATAGGATGTATGCTGTAAAACAAAAATGCCTCTCGCTTACAAAAAAACTCTTACCACAGAGCCAGAACATAACAAAAATGAAAAATAAAAATCAACAAAACGGTGCGGTCAGCATATCTACAGCTTTGTGATAACAAACATGCAATTGTAACTTGTTACTTCGACCCTTTTATTTTTTTGTTCTTTTTGAACTCATTCACTTCCAGACGATGTGCAAATATGTGCCCACTCCAGTGCCAGGGTTTTTGTCATTTTCACTCAAATTGCAGGACCCACACAATATTGAGTTTTAGGACTACATAAACATTCAATGCAGCATAAGAAACCAGAGACTCTCTTTCTTCATCAGAAAAAAACATGTTTATGTCGATTTTATTTGGTTCGACAGTTATCTGCGATGGAAGTGGGAGATGTACAAAAGGCAAATGCTGTCCCCTCGTGGGAGGGAAAAACATTATTGCCAGAGGTCTGACCGGAGCTTGATCTGCACGCCCCTCAACAAAAAACAAAACCCAAACAAATTCGTGAATGGCGCTCCACGTCATGCTTTTCAGTTCCCGAATAAATTAGAGGATTGAGTGAATGAGTTAATCAAGGTACTGTAATTATTCAAGGACTCCTTCCACAACTTCTCCGAAACAATCAGGTTATTTTAAAGGCGGAGATAAAATGATTAGCTTGAAGGCATGATTAGCTATGTGGGACAAATGCTAATTTTTATTAATTTAATTTTCATTACACAACTGCAATTACACGACTGCACTTTGAATGTTTTTCCTTCATATTTAACAGAAGAAAATGAATCAAACATTATGATTTCAGTGATACAGTAAAGTCTCGTTATATCGATATTCAAGGGAGTCCGAAAAAATATCGATATAACCGGGACTATCGATATATCCGACCCTGTTTGCATGTAATTTTCTCCGTGCGTGCATAGAAATAGTATCGATATAAGCGGGACTATCGATATATCCGATATCGATATAACGAGACTTTACTGTACTATGTCTCAGAAAGAGGCTACAACACATCTAACTATGGTTCCCTGAAGCCATTGTGACAGATTAAATTAGAAATAATCAAGGCCAGGACATTTTTTATGTCTTCTCACCTGTGGTATTGCGCTTGGAGGAACTGGAACTCGTCCTTGATCCTGTCACAGGAGTCGGAGGTTGTGAATTTCAGCTGCTGCGATGAAGCCTGCCAAGGGAGGGAGAAGAGTGTGAAAAAGAGGGTGGGAGTGATGGGTCCAGAGGAAAAAAAATAATTAAAAACACGAGCGGGAGATAAGAGCGGTTTTTCAATTCAAGGTTTCAGACCAGTGATCGGCAGAAGAACCCGCCAGCCAATGCGGTTCCCATCCAATTACGATACACATTTTTCCACTGAATTATGATGAACCCCATTCCCTGTAATGATTTTAAAAACAATATTTAAGCCTTTCGCACACCCTGTACAATCCACAGTCACATGCAACGCTAGCATGCCGAAACGCAGTGTTGACTTTTCAGTGAGGGAGCGAAGTGGAATCGTGCCCAAATCCGACACAGTGAGCGTGAGCACACCCTTAATCACACAAGGGGGCAGGTGCATTAACCACAAATATTCCCCAAGCGCCACTTTGGTTACAAACTCGCAGCGGCAAGCCATCATGTCATGTCCAAAGCAGTTTGTCAGAGCCTCATATAGCAAGCAAGAACAATAATTCTTTCAGCACGCTCGACTGATGTCGTTTGTTGTCATTGTAAATCCAGCCACATTTTCACCGCAGCCAATTTGTCACGACCTGCTTGTGTAAACCCAACCAGGGGCAAAAAAAGAAAAAGAAAACCTCATTATTCCTCAGCCGCGTGCGTAATGGCTCACGTGGGAGAAGGTGACATTTCCCCACGAAAACTGGCACGCCGCTATTAAGGAAAGACTTGTCCTCTGCTACCTTTTGAAAATAGGGCCCAATAGCAGTCGCAAGGAACGTAGCCAGACAACACGAAGCACAACAGAAACGACTGCAACCTGCAAAAAAAATGTGTTCTGCATGCCAAGTCAAACGATTTAATCCAGTAAATAACTTACACAGTGAATAGTAGAGACACAAACAGCCATGCTATTAATCGCAATTAATTAATTTTGATTTTTTTTTTTGGGCTGCTCCTTCTCAGATGCACACCATGGCTGCCTTGGGGGGACAGTAATATACAGACAAAGACACACAAAGACATATTTGACAAACAAATCAATAGATCGCTGTCATATCAGTATTTTTCTGGAAGAAAATAATTTATGCCTGAGACATTTGTTATCTTGTCTGTATACATTGAGTTGCGCCACCATTTGTGTTCAAGTACCCTCTACTTCAACGACGCTGTTCGTTCAACTGTCGATAATGTTTTGCATTTTTTACCTTGTAGCGAAGAAGAACCAAGACAAAGCCATGAGTTTGTTTAGAACACAGATCTTGTTTAGTTTGACAGTAAATGCCAACTGGGAGTGGCGTGAAACAGTTACTTGGAAACGAGCATTTGAAGCTAAACTTGGATAACAGGCCACAACTGTAATGTCAGGCATTTTGCTGGAGATGGCTTGACACACACAGACATACGCACACACAAACACACATACAGAGCAAAAAAATAAATACATGAAATGTTTTAGCTGTTGCTTAGAGACACTGACTGCAAAGCCAAATAAGCTTTTCTATCATCTCTCTGGACCGTACTGGCGAGGAACAAACTCATCAAACAGCACCGCGGCTATTTGGTTCTGTGCCACGTTGAGCATGTGTCAACACAAGGCACTTAGCTGCAGGCAGCCTCGCACATCATGCTGCGATAACTGCTCCCTGCACCGCTTGGCTTTTGCATATCGTTTGTGTGTATGTGTGCGTGTGTGTTTGTGTACTTCCATACAGGTTGGCCCAAGGCAGGAGTTGCAGCCCCAGATCTCGTTTCCACCCAGGGTAGCGCAGTGCGCGCAACCATTTCAAACACCACCTTTTTTTTCTGTGTATGTTTCCAGTCAACAGCCCGGGGTAGACCTTCCTTCTACACGCAAACGTACACCAGATGCATTCTACAGAGTTTTAAGGAAGTCTGAACGCCAAGGGATGGCACGACAGCTACAGGTCTCGAACTTAAGGACCGGGACTCAGATCTGGCGCGCGGAAGCAAATCATATGTGTCAACTGTCGACGATTCATGCTAAAATTCGTACCAAAATATCAAATTGTGACATCATAAATATTGTTTTGTAAGATTTTGCAATAATTCTAAAATTAAAGGGGATTCTGAGACATGTTTTGTCATTTTATTGTTGTACCGTATTTTCCGGTGTATAAGGCGCACCCAAAAGCCTTAATTTTGTTCAAAAGATGACTCTGTGCCTTATACGTCGGGGTGCCTTATATGTGAACTAATATTGAGCCACAACAGGTCTTGAAATTACTATCAGCAGGCACCGACGCCAGTTCACCCCCATAGAATAAGTAGTTCGTAACCCCAGCCTCTACCGCAGCACCTTATAATGTGTATTATATTTGGAAAACTTTATTTATTTAGAGATTCATCCATCCATCCATCTTCTGCCGCTTATCCGGGGTCAGGTCGCGGGGGCAGCAGCTTCAGTAGGGAAGCCTAGACTTCCCTCTCCCCAGCCACTTCTTCTAGCTCGTCCTGGCTGATCCCGAGGCGTTAGTCTCTCCAGCGTGTCCTGGGTCGTCGCCGGGGTCTCCTGTCAGTGGGGCATGCTCGGAACACCTAACCAGGGAGGCGTCCAGGGGGCATCCTAATCAGATGCCCGAGCCACCTCATCTGGCTCCTCTCTATGTGGAGGAGAAGCGGCTCGACTCTGAGCCCCTCCCGGATGACCGAGATTCTCACCTTATCTCTAAGGGAGAGCCCGGACATCCTACGGAGAAAGCTCATTTCGGCCGCTTGTATCCGGGATCTCGTTCTTTTGGTCACAACCCATAGCTCGTGACCATAGATGAGGGTTCGGATGGTGATGTAATTGAGAGCTTTGCTTTTTGGCTCAGCTCCTTCTTCAGTCCACATTACGGCAGACGCCGCACCAATCCGCCTGTCGACCTCTCGCTCCCTCACATACTCATTCGTGAACAAGACTCACAGATACTTAAACTCCTCCACTTGAGGCAAGATCTCCTCCCCGACCCGCAGAGGGCACTCCACCCTTTTACGACTGAGAACCATTGTCTCACATTTGGAAGTGCTGATTCTCATCCCAACCGCCTCACATTTGGCTGTGAAACGCTCCAGAGAGAGTTGGAGAGCTCCGTTTGAAGGCCCCAACAGTACCACATCATCTGCAAAAAGCAGAGATGCTATACTGAGGCCTCAACCCTTCGGCTGCGCCTAGAAGTTCTGTCCATAAAGGTTATGAACAGAATCGGTGACAAAGGGCAGCCATGGCTGAGCCCAACCCTCACTGGAAACGATTCCGACTTACTGCCGGCAATGCGACCCAGACTCTGATATCGGTCGTATAGGGACCTACTCCCGAAGTACCCTCCACAGAACTCCACGAGGGACACGGTCAAACACTTTCTCCAAGTCCACAAAGCACATGTAGACTGGTTGGGTGAATTCCAATGCACCCTCGAGCACCCTGCTAAGGGTGTAGAGCTGGTCCACTGTTCCACGGCCGGGACGGAAACCACACTGCCCCTCCTCAATCTGAGGCTCGACTTCCCGACGGACCGGCCCATCTAGAACCCCTGAATAGACCTTTCCAGGGGGGCTGAGGAGTTTGATCCCTCTGTAGTTGGAAGACACCCTCCGGTACCCATTTTTAAAAAGGGGGACCACCACCCTGGTCTGCCAATCCAGAGGCACTATCCCCGATGATCGTGTGATGTTGCAGAGGCGTGTCAGCCAAGACAGCCCCACAACATCCAGAGCCTTTAGGAACTCAGGGCGGATCTCATCCACCCCAGGGGCCTTGCCACGGAGGAGCTTTTTAACCACATTGGTGACTTCAACCACAGAGATCGGAGAGCCCATCTCAGAGTCCCCAGACACTGCTTCCTCCAAGGAAGGCGTTTTGGTGGAGTTGAGGAGGTCTTCGAAGTACTCTTTCCACCGGTTCACGACATCACGAGTCGAGGTCAGTAGCGCCCCATCCATACTGTACACAGTGTTAGTGGTGCACTGCTTTCCCCTCTTGAGACGCCGGATGGTAGACCAGAATTTCCTCAAAGCGGTCCGGAAGTCGGCTTCCATGGCCTCACCGAACTCTTCCCATGCCCGTGTTTTGGCCTCTATTTCTAGATTATATATGGAAAACTTTTTTCATTCATTAAAGGTGCGCCTTATATGTAGAAAACGTTTGAAAATACACCATTCATTGGAGGTGCACCTTAGACTCCGGTGCGCCTTATATACCGGAAAATACTGTACAGACACTCCCCAACTTACGAATGCGATACGTTCTGAATGATCGTTTGTAAGGTGAATTCTTCGTAAGCTGCTTCAGTGCTATATTTTGTATGGAATGTATGTTTCAGGTTTATGTAAGTATGTTTAAGTCTTGTATAAGTAACCTGTATTGATTTGTACTGAAAAATAAACATTTAATAAAATATATGTTCTATAAAGATATAAACATGTACAACTGGAGATAAAACTACATATGTTAGAGAGAGAGAGTTCTCACAGCACCTACCGTCGGTATTAGCGGCAGAAAGAAGTACTACGCGGAAATAGGTGCACAATACATACTCTACACAGCCAATCGTAAGCAAGCTCGGCGGATCGGGGCCTGAATTCGTTGGCAACACTTCAGCATAGCTGATTGTGGTGCTGATTGGTCAGCCATGGTGTCCGCCGCGTAAACATCCAGCCCTTGAAATGTGTCTGTGTGCATGCGTGTGCATGAAGCACAGTACGCAGCCAATCGCAAGCGAGCTTGGTCGGAAAAAGCCGTGCAATACAAAATCAAACTTCCAGCATCTCTGTCCAAACATTTTTCGACATACAGCACCCGCAAAAATGTCCGTATGTACCATTTTTCGTAACTCGAATGTTCGTAAGTTGGGGAGCGTCTGTACCCGCAAAATTGTTTGTATGTACTGTTGTTCGTAACTCAAATGTTCGTAAGTAGGGGAGTGTGTGAAATTATTTTTGCTCTGAAACTTGGTGACCAAATTTGTAAAATTTGCTTCAGTGCAGCAGGGGTTTTGCATCCATTCATAACAGAAATTCAATTATCAGAAATTCAATATCAGTCACTTTTTAACTTGTAAGATGGCTGCCAAAAGGGTATGAAGGGTAAGGGTATGAATTGGACAAAGCATAATATGTACATGCGACCATCACCTTGCTGTCAAAGAAAACCCTGGATGCTGTGAACGTGACACTGTGCCACTGGCCAAAACATGGTGCTCGACTGGTGCCCTACCAGCAGATGGACGGCCGTAATGTGAATGAAACGCTGCCGTAATACAGGGATGTGTGCCATCTGCTGTGACCAAAAAGGTGGTTGCATGCATCAGAAGCCAGAAATGTTTTTGTGCGAGAAAGAGCGTGTCTGGCTGGCACCGTGGATGTCAACATCCAGTGGCGTGTGTGTGGGTCTCCGAATGTGTGTGTGTTAGTGTCTTTCGGGGGGGCCTGGGTATGAGGGAGAGGTGGGGGACAGTGCTTGTATGAGGCACAAATATTCATTGCTGTGAGTCACACAGCCCACACAGCATCTTGCTCACATGCCCAATTTGCATAGTGCACGTGAAGCCGTGCACACACACACAAGCACTCACACACAAAAACACGCATGCACACATGCACCACTTTAAATCTAGGACAACCCCTAATTCGATTCTGCCCCGCTCCTTTGAGACGTAATTAAAGCATTAAAAAGCTTTCTGCGCCGGCGAGGCAATTGAGACAGTCTTCAGCGAATAAATGGGATTCGTCGTTTCAGGAAATTACTACCCCGCCTTCCTTGCCGTCCCACCTGAACCCTCACGCAAGGCACATGAACACACACACACACACACACACACACACACACACACACACACACACACACGCACACGCACACGCCAATCCACTCTGCCTCTTCACCTTGTCTCATCCGTGCGAATTCTATTGCAAAACGTTGTTTTTAGACCACTGAACAGTTAACAAAGAGAATGGAAGGAGATTAGGGCACACAAACACACACACGCACGCACACACACTCGCGCGCACACACACACACACACACACACACACACACACACACACACACTCACACACACACACACACACACACACACACAAAGTACCAGCAGGATACATTGGAAAACATCCTCCTCCGTGTAAATCCTGCCTCAGGGTAGTGGGAGTGTGGGGATCGTATTTCCTGGAGCACTGCCTGGCTGTTTACGTATCACTTTGTGTGTATAAGTGTTTGTGTGTATATGCGTGTGTGTGTGTGTGTGTGTGTGTGTGTGTGTGTGTCTTTTTCACAGGGACACAACATTGGAATTGTGAAACCTGGCTAATGACTGGATGCTATCTCACTCCCACTCTTTACAAGGATTGCAGAAGATATGCGCAGTGACTAATAGTTGGCCGTGTTGCGTTTGTGATGGACGAGGCTGTTTTGTTATGCGCCATGGCAACCATCCAGTCAAGGACGACTTGACTGCATCCACTTTCTGCATCCATCTTGAGATTCAAGCTTCAAAGTGCAAGATGGCAGCCAGCATGCTTTCGCTGAAATGAGGCCAAATTATATTCATAGGTGCCAAAAATATTGATGGAGGAAAACTTGCTTTCTTTGAAATGAAGCTAAAATATATTCATGGCTCCCTAAAAAATATTGGGTTAGTTCAAATAGTGGAATGGAAACTTAGCCGAGCAAAGCGGTTTCATGTTTGTCTTGGGGATACAATTTTATTTATGTTTATTCCATCAAAATAGATGGAAATGACTTTTGTTTATTGTAAAGCCATACCTCTGCCATGGTTGAACTAGTAACAATTGGCGATTTTGGGAATAAATGGCTCTCATAAGGCATCACTGCACCCATATTGTGGTCATTTGAGGCCATTTCACATAGCTGTTTATGACTGCGCATTCGAATGATTCACGCAAGGTGACATCATCGCCAGTGTCAGATGTGCCCAAGAAATTAGGAAATCGGGCAGAGAAAGTTGATTTTAAAGTCACGCGACGTCAGCACCGCAAACAACTGATTGAACAACTCGGTGATGCCGGTTAACAGACATCTCTACACACTCATTGGCTGATATCAATGTCAATCATGAGGCTGGACCCCGCCTTTTAAAACCGTGCACACTCAGCAGTACACTGGGTTGCTGTCAATCGAATGTACTCTACATCGGTACACAACAAGAAACCGAGTGCAGTGTAAAAATGTTTCTTTTTCTGATTCTGGTACAGCGTGGTCAAATGGTGGTTTGAAATCACACTAAAACCAAAGTGAGCAATTGACCTTAAAGGACAACCGACGTCACTTTTTTTGTTTCTTAACTGACATCAGAAAAACGTTTTATAGCATCTAAAATACCCAAAACACGCAGTATGATATTTTTATTCAAATGCAAAACACCAATAAAAATGACTTAAGTGTCCAAAATCTGCAAAACAATTAGCTGCAAATTGTGCAATTCCCGTCCCCAGTTCGTGACGTCACACCAAGACGTCTTGCATTGCTGGAGAATCAACACAATGGCTTCAGATTGGGAGAATATGCTTTCTTGTTACACATCCAGTTATTAATATGATTCAAATAGTTCTGAAGAGGAAAGCATACATGTTTGCAATCGATTAAAGAATTGATTCCGTGCCATTATGAGGCAACATTGAGGGGAAATTTCTCACTGAAAAAGAGGCACAAAATGGCGACCTCCTGTGGCCACCTCCGTTTCCACAGGCTGATAAATTTCTTATATGGAGCTTGGACGCCCTCTTCTGGTGGCTTTTTGGTGCAACACGAGGTCCCCAGAGCAAACAAGTACAGCAAAATACATTGACGTGATGGAAGGACCGCTACAATGCATCTTTTTTTGGTCAGGGGCGTTCCTTTCGTGACGTCAAGTACGGACTCGTCACCAACTCAAAAACAAGACTTCCGGAATATTCAGCGCGAGTCGTAAAACGTAAAATATAGCTATATGTGGTGGAATCTTATTAAAATACGCCCAGTAGAAGTCATTTGAAGCCATTTTACAAATTATGGACACAACTTGTCCGGAGACGTCGGTTGTCCTTTAAGTGTAAAGCCATCTAAAAAAATTGCTCCAGCCGAATCACTCAATTGAAATAGCAACGGCAATGTCCAAGAACCCAGGTCCATGCAGCTCTTCGAGTATGCGCATATTCATGTCAAAGTGTGTGTGTGTGTGCATGTGTTTGTGTGTGTTTAGGCTGAGGTAAAGGATTGTGTCTTCAGCCGCTCGGAGAAGGGCCTTTGGAGCGAAGAGAGAGCCTAATCCTGTTTGGGCCAGGAATTTGATTTTGATTATTATCTCTCACGGACCAAGCCAAGGCTTAGCCCAATTTACCCCTTCCTCCCCCACATACACACCTCCCCTTGCAGCCTGACAGAGTTGACCTCGTTAAGATGCTTTAAAGAGGATTATTCTACTTTTATCACTTGGAGTGGGGTGCCCTTGCAAACACAGACTTGGCACTGCTTGGTCCAGCTCCCTGCTCGGCGCAACTATCTTGACCCTGTATGCAAGGCCAGCCAAGCGTGCAGTAAACACACACACAAACATGACACTCATGGCATGCTCCCCTGGAGACACAGATGCACGAAAAATGCACCTTTGTGCACATGCACACACACACGCACACACACAGACACGCACACAAACAAACACAAAAACAAATGCACACACACAGAAGACACAAGGTAGCTGTGGGGAGGCATTTATTAGCACAACCTAGGTCCACACACAGAAACACACACACACAAACACACACACAAAAACAAATGCACACACACAGAAGACACAAGGTAGCTGTGGGGAGGCATTTATTAGCACAACCTAGGTCCACACACAGAAACACACACACACACACACACACACACACACACACACACACACACACACACACACACGCGCGCACACACACACACACACACACACACACACACACACACACGCACGCACGCACGCACACGCAACGCGTACACACGCAAAGGAAAAGCGTGTAAAGATTGCAAAGCCAAGGGAAATGGGCAATTTGTCAAAAGTGGTGGGGGAGTGAGCCAAGACCGGGCCAACAGTTCGGAGAGTATGGCTGAGATTAAAGACAGACTAGTGGGGAGGATCCGGGTGGTTGAGGCGGGGGAGGAGCGGGGCCTAAAGGGTTAAGATTACACCCTGCATAACTGTGCAGATGATTGATGTCTGCTTGTAAAGAGCAAGGTTAGCAAAGCAGGGGGTGGGGTGGGCAGAAGATTACTCTAAATGTGCTGCAAAAGGGCAGATAGGTGAATGGATGCATGGATGGGGATCAGAAGGACAGACAGACACACAGACGGGCGGGACTGATGGACAGACAGACACACAGACAGACAGACAGGCAGGCAGGCAGGCAGGCAGGCAGGCAGGCAGGCAGGCAGGCAGGCAGGTAGATAGATAGATAGATAGATAGATAGATAGATAGATAGATAGATAGATAGATAGATAGATAGATAGATAGATAGATAGATAGATAGATAGATAGATAGATAGATAGATAGATGGGTGGGTATGTAGGTAGGTAGGTAGGTAGGTAGCCAGAAATGTGATACCAGACCTCTGCTTTGATAGGCCCCTGCCCTAAGGTTGGGGGGAGCAGTGGACTACTCCCTCAAGCGAATCTGATCCACTGCTCCCCCCAACCTTAGTGCAGGAAATTATCAAAGCAGAGGTCTGACACCGCCCCCTCTATCCATTAGTGACATATATAGGGCAAGAGCTACCAGCACTATTTTAGTACGCTGACGAAGCTTTTTGCATGAGGAGTGAAACCGGCACCTTCCAGGAAGTACAGATGACGGCTGAAGAAACCTTTTTATCGATGGACCGCTCTTGTATGACTGAGATTTTACACAGATGTATCGCTCCTTTTAATCTTTCTTTTCACATTGACCTATATTGCAGCCACCTGCAACAACTTTTCTGTCAACGACTGACTATAACCTTGGTAAGTTTTATTTGTTGTTGTTAAAAGTCACAGGTGAGCCGCAGCCAATCTCAACTTTTATCGGTCACCGGCCAATTGCAGGGCACATTTTTAAGGCAAACAAGAATTCCCAAATTATTGTACACCTGAAGTGCAGACAATTGAGGGTATTTCAAGAACTAATATGGTGGAAGGAAAGGTCCCATCTTTGGTTAAGAGTAACTCGGAATGCAGTGCATCAACCATTTTGGATAATGAGCAACATACTACTACACCACAGACATTATTTCATCACATGCCGCTTTACAATATGCGTGTCATTGAATCACACGGAGACAGGAAGCAGACAAACAAATAACTCGGGTTAACTTGTCATTGGCTAGCTGTGAAATCCTGGCGGAGCCTGAAAAGGGTCACGGGGATGAAGCAATACATTGTTCCAGTTGGGGCCTTAACGCTCTTAGGCAGACAAACAGAGCCGCTAATTCTCTTGTCTGCTGCGATGCGGTGCGGGGCCTTGTGTTGCGTGTCGAGGCGGAGGTCAAAAGGGGGCACCGGTGGGGTTGAGGCCACTTGGGCCAATCAAGCAACCCCTGTAGAGAGTTTTGTTCCTGCCCAGCATAGTGTTCTGTAAGGCATGGCTTGATGTACCGCCGGCGCGAATCTACCTCCCACCACCGCCACGCTCCCGTAGGGAACAGGCAGCTGAATATTGATGCTGTTGGTCCACACAAACGCATCCAAATGCCGACGCAAATGATAAATCGTTTAAATTCAGGACATTTTGTGGCGAGATAAACAACAGGCCATCACGACGGCTGCCGATTGTTTTGAATTTGTATCGTCTCCCCTCCACATTAACATGCAGAGACGCATGGGGGGTTGTGCACATTCGTGCTGCGAAACAAAAGCAAGAGTGTCTGCTTTGATTTGATTGGCGAAGGGAAAACTGTATCAATTACACAAAAGGGGGATTACTTTTGAGGTGCTACCATCAATCAACAACTAACCTGTTATCAAATTAGACAATCATTTTGATCATTGGCTCATCGTTTAATTTAAAATTTCACAAATCCGTGGAAATTACACAATTTTCACAATGACTCAAACTCATTCACTGCCCTTCATGAATTTATTTGAGAATTGAAAATGTGACGTACAGCGCCACACCTGAATTTCTTTAGGCTTTGTTTTTTTCATGTTTGGGTGCCGATAAAGCGCCGGCCATGGCCTCTGACAATGTTTTTTTCTTTTCCACAAGGGGCAGCATTTCACTTTTTTCCATGTTAGGCTTTGCTCCAGCTTTAGCTGTTGTTGAATCGCCCTATAAACCATGTATGTATTGCCTTGTATTTTGGACAGCCGCCCTCATTTCAAGCTCATATAACTCCAGACCCATATAATTTAGGAATTCACTCTTTTTTTCTGATGAAAGAACAGAGGTTTCTAACACTGTTTTAAATGTGATGTAATCCTAAAACTCAATATTTTGTGAGTCCTGGAATTCTAGTGACAATGACAAAAACCCTGGCAATGGAGTGGACACGTTTGCACGTCTGCCAGTGAATGAGTTAATGTGGAAATTATGAATACAATTCATCAACATAAGGCAGAATCTGTATACTTGCGCCAAAAAAAAAATCACCCAAAAAAAGAACTTACACACAACTTAGACCAGCTAAGGCATAGGTGTGAAAGTCACGGTCCGGGGGCTAAATCTGGCCTTCCACAACATTTCATTCGGCCTGCAAAAGCAGATCAAGCATGTCAAGTGCCATGATGCTTGCTAAAGTTCCCCAAAAAATACAAATTGTCCCATGCAAACCACAATGACTGTCATTATTTTTTACTTCAAATGTGAAAAGTAGGGGATTCCTTAATTTGTTGGGCGCTCTATATGTAATACGTAGAGGGGATGAAACATTCGAATAGCTTCCCCAAATTCATAATGGTCCCTGGGAGGAAACCGTACCGACAATGTGGCCCATGGCAAAAAATGAGTTGAGCTAAGGTCTAGTCTACTATCTATCACCAAATTGTCAGTTGCAGCAGGGGGAGCGTAATGAACATGCTCTCAAGGCTCCAGTACATCCAGCATGGTGCAGGTCAACTTGCCAAATTCTCAAACGTTGCAAACTAGTCTTGGCCCGGCACAAACATGAAGATGCGGCAGTATTTACGCAGCGAGCATGTGCGCAGTCAACAAAAAAGGGAGCCCGAGTGTTTCCAAGTGTATTCATGTGTTGCTCTAATTGAGTCCGAAGCGGTGACGCCCCTCCCTTTCAAGCCATTCTTGACAAAAATCAACATCACCTGTGACCCATGTCGTCAACTTGGCTAGTCAAAAGCAAGCCCCCCTGCGGTGAGTGGGGAGGTGGGGGTTTGTCATGCTAATCAGTTGGCCTAACCTCAATGACCCAGACATCTGCTGGCCTGCGTGTGTCAAGCCCCCCCCCTCCCACCTCCGCCCACATTCATTTTCCCCTCCCCACACACATTAAAAGAAGATAAGACCCTTGAGGCTGCTAAGAATGTGCATGTGCGTGTGTGTGTGTGTGTGTGTGTGTGTGTGTGTGTGTGTGTGTGTGTGTGTGTGTGTGTGTGTGTGTGCGTGCGTGCGTGCGTGTGTGTGCGTGTGTCTGTGTGTGTGTCCTTACAAGAAATCAACAAGACTTTTTTTCCCACGAGCAACACATACACACTGCTCGGGTTGCCCACATGCACACATGGAACACAAATGCAGAGGAGAGGGTTTAGGGCATTTATTTAATGAGTGAGACAGAGGACCACCAGGATAAAAAACCCCTCCAACACACACACACACATACAGCCAAAGATTTTAGACTAAAGGTTGGGGCTGCTCTGTTAATTCAAGTGGGCTTCATAATGTTCCCTGACCCTCCCACTGCTATATCAGACCTTTGTGTGTGTTGTGTGTGTGCGTGTGTGTGCACGTGTGCGTGTGCATGCGTGGCAGGGGTCCAGCCGATTAGTGGACTAGATGACAAGTAAACTTCACTACTGCTTGTCTGTGTAAGCTCTGAGTCGTACAGGAGTGATCCATCGATGAAAAGGTTTCTTCAGCCGTCATCTGTACTTCTTTGAAGGTGTCGGACGTTTCGCTCAAAGAAGTACAGATGACGGCTGAAGAAATCTTTTCATCGATTCACTACTGCTCGTCAACGTTTCAAGCTTCAAGTCCATTAATCTCTCATTGTGTGTTTTCCTTATGTCGTCTTCCAGTAGGCCGCTAAACATCGTCTTTGGAGCACTGCGGTGATACTTTATGTGCAGCTGACCCAGTCTTCGTTTTGTGCGGGTCAGACAGTGCAAAAATATTGAGTTTAGCTTAGCTAGCCTTGTCAATAGCGATTAGCGTTGGTCTTGAAAAATTCATACTAGCGAAACCTCAGCACTGGTGACAAAAAAACACAGGTGACAAAATTAATCACATTTGCAAACTCATTTTCATTAAGTGACCAATATGTTTGCTGTATTGTTCATTCCAAAAAACAAATGAATAAAAATGAAATAAAATTCTGAATGTTGGTATCCCATTTCATTTTTTTCCCTTATTTACCGCTATGTAATTTTAGCATTGAGAGCCATTGTACACAACGTATAAACCGTAGTGTGAACGGACTTTGCCTGGCTACCCTTCAACATTAGCAACCTTTTCCCCCTCAACTGGCAACCCACAAGCAGTTTTGTTGAAGCTGCATTAGGATTAATCAAGTTTAAAAAAAAAGCCAACAATATGCCAAATGCTATCAAGTGGGTCAGGAATCCAAAGAGGCTTTTTTTCTATCCCCGCCACAATTAATCCAATGAACTGTGCCCGTAACCTACGAATAGAGCAGATTACTAAACTAATTCATTGGAGATGGCAAGGAGGTGGGGGAGAGATTGGCTTTTTGTGTAGCAACACATAATGACACATCAGTATTTTATATACGCCTGAAAATTGGAAAATTGTCCCAAAAAAAACAAAGAAAAAACTAAACAATTCACTCTTTCATGCCCGTTAACTCAAGCGAGATCAAGTGTGGTATCCTGCCGTCTCACTCAATTTGACCTCCGGGTGACCTTTGAAGCATTTCACCCAGAAGCCCCCCCTCCCTGCCCGCAGATGCCTGTCCAAATGCCAGAGTTTCATACAAAGGTGATGAAACGATGCCTGTGCAAGCCCGTATGACACATACTGACTTATCTTGACATGCTTATCTATCCGAATGTCACGCATGAAGCTCATCTACAAAGCTGTGTGACAGTAGAGGCGGCAGCACGACACATGGGGGGTGATGGTGGCGCTAACAGGTGCTTTGAAGGCCAACGCCAGATATAGAATGGACTCTATTGTGGAGCACTTCATTCTTTGTGTTTAATTATGTTGCTCAAATAGTCAAATGGATGACTTTAAACGTGGCCATTATGTTTTATCCTGTAACGTAGGGATGAAACTGTTCACGGCTAAAATTTTATTTCACATTGCTCGCGCATCTTTAACTTAACTAACTTAACTTTGCTGCTGTGAAATGTCAATTTCTCCACTGCGAGACTAATAAAGGCAAATCTAATCCAATCCAATCTTTGTGCATTTATCGCAGTGTGACTAAACACCTCAAAGTTACGGTGCATTGATACTGTATTTTTTCATTGGGGTGCGCAGTGTGTCATGCAACAATCGTCACAGATGTAAATTCGGTATTTCTGGCTGGGTGAAATGTTATTAACTCATTCACCGCCATTCACAAATGTATTCCGGAATTGAAAAGTGTGACATGGAGCGCCATTCCCGAATTTGTTTGTTTTTGGTTTTTCTTGCAGGCGGTGCCGATAAAGTGCTGGTCAGACCTTTGGCAATGTTTTTTTCTTGCACGAGGGGGCAGCATTTGCTTCAGCTGCTGTTAAAGTGCTATATAAATCAATATGTATGTATTGCATTGTATTTTGTACAGCCACCCCCCATTTCAAGCTCAGATAACTCGAAACCGGGATAACCAGGAGTTAACTTTTTTTTATGAGGAAAGAAGAGAGTCGAAGTTTTTTTATGCGGCATTGAATGTTTATTAAGTCCTAAAACTCAATATTCTGTGGGTCCTGGAATTCGAGTGACAATGACAAAAACCTTGGCACCGGAATGGACACATTTTTGCACATCTGGCAGTGAATGAGTTCAGTCAATGAAGTCCTAAGAGTTTGCATGGTTGACGTGCTTGGTGCGATGCTCCCATTTGAAAATGTAACATTTTTGCACCGTCACATGACAACAGCCAATCAGCATTGAGAATGTACGAAGGATGTCACACACAGTAGCATTAAATATCACATGCACATACTGTGGCCAAATAAATAATATGAAACAAGATCATTGCGGTTTTGTGGACACCAAAAGTTACACAACACAGCCCAGCTTCCAAGAGTGCCCAGCACAACAGCCAGTGTTGAGAATGTACTCATGATGTCACACACAGCAAAATCATACAATATACGGATATATACACACACACACACACCATGTGGCGAAATAAATAATGTGGGATAATATCATTGCGATATAACACGGGTAGCTTCAAATCGTGGGCAGGAACAAACCGTAAAGGAGGAGCTTAGAAATTGGCATATTTGAGTGTATTATCTTGTTGGGCTGGTAACCAACATGGCATTTATCAGACAGATTAACAAAACCACCGGACACCAGATTGCTTATCAATGATTATAGTTAAGTGTTTTTTTTCTCTTCCAAGGAGGAGGGTCCATCCTCTTCTCTTCTCAATTTGTGCGTTTGCATTAATTTGCAAATCAATGTATAATATAGTGACTTTGGTTTAGACCAAATTTACTAAGTAGAAAAGATGATATGGCGAACACTTTAACGTAATGGTACTGGCCGCTGGTCATGATCACTTGAAAAATATGTAATCGGTTTATAACGATGAGACTTTACACATATTGGATAGGTGGATGTTTTGCATTTTAGTGCAAAATCAGTGATTGGTTGTCAATCAATGATGACCACAAATTATGACATTCGAGGGAACCAAATCTGTTAACCTTACACCCTTCTGTACGGCCAGATTTCTCTGCATCAGCTTTTGGAATGTTTTGCTCCAATATTTGCAAACAATTTTGTGATCTAATAAATTCAGTGTGCAATAAACAAAACGTGTTTTTGAAGTGGTGGAGGATGTTTGCACAAGCAGGGATTTGAACCCAAGACCTCTCGACTGTGAGGCAGATGTGCTAAACATGAAGTGCCCAATTTCAAGCATAAGTGATCTCAATGTGTAATTTTTAACTCCAACAAAGTACATGCCGACTTATACTTAGCCAATGGTAGAGTGCAAGCGATGGACCGAGTCTCTGTTACCATGCCAACGCAAAATGTCACACTTCCAATACTAAAATATATTCAAATATAATAATACGAACATAAAATAATGCACACAATTACGATACCGTGTGAATACAATGCATGTCAGTTTTTTAATGATCATGAAAACAATATTGAGCGTCTTTTCGAAAGCCATACGGCAGGTTCATAACAAATTATAAATAAAATGACTTACTGAGTGTCTTGATTGTGGAAACATCATGTCAGTCTCTTGTTGCTGTCTTTTCCCCCTTAAAAACAAAAAGCCTTGTGTTTATATTTTTCCTTTGTCCCCCCACCCCCCCAAAAAAACTGGTCCAAGTGGAGCTGTCCAGCGTCGAGTTCACAGCTAGCTAGCGAGACGCCCCCTCCCCAAAACACACTCACCCTCTCCCAAATAAAAACTCAAATTTTGGCTGTTTTAGGATTGACGTCGTGGTTTGAGCTAACCAACGATCATATAGGCTGAGCTAATTCTCCCCCACCACCCCAAAAAAATAAACCAGATGTCAATCAAAAATGATACATCGCTCCGTGGGACATATGGTACTACCCTTACCATTCACTCAATTTTACGCTTAAAACAATCCAAAAAATAACCAAACAGACCAATAGAACTCTGTTTAATAAAGCAGGTCGAACAAGTTTGCCGGGTGAAAAATGTGTGTCGGAAGGGGGGGGAATGACAAAATGTCTGCTGGTTAGTTCAATCCCGTTTTTACGTCCCAACTCGCGAGAAAAAAAAGCCACAAAAACACAGCAGGAAACAGCCTGCATATGTCGCTGGAAAAAAACCCTTAAAACCGACTGACAACTTTCTGGAGAAAACACCCAAAGAAGGCTTTAGTAGAGTCGTGTCGCCTCCTCTTGCTGTGGCTGTGAAGTCAAGTCTTGTGCGTCTGTCTTCTCCGTCGGAGCAATCAGCTACACTCGAACGCCCCGCATAGAACTACACCGGGTAGATTAGCTGGGAAGAGAAGTTTAGAGCCAAAAGCACCGATCTATACTGGAAAGCTCTATATTAGCTAAAGGCACATTTGCGGATATCTGAGCTAATGGCCCCACCATGGGGATACGCCGTGAAAATGCATATTCGTGAATTTTGACAGATGTGAAATAGCGGAGCCCTGTGAGTTAAAAAAAAATCACTGTAAAAATAGCAACCCATTTGAAAGATTATTTTTAAACTATGATTTGCTGTGGCCACATCTGAAGGGAAAAGCCGAAAGGAAAAGATGATTTTCTGTTGCAAGTACTGAAGAGTCATATCAATGCAATCGGAGATTGCGTGTGAAAAGTAAACAAACGAATTCACAGGCAAGTAGTATAGGAATATTATTTTTATTCCAATTAAAAACATTGAAAAGGAGAAGGCTATGAAAGATGTTTTAATGTTAAGATGAGGTTCAGGCAACAGTGGTTGAAATGAAACAAAAAATATGGCTAAAATACTGTAAATCAACAAGTCAACAAGCACAACCTTTTCCGTGATAGCATAGCTAGCATTACCACGTCACCCTCCCTGCCCATCACATGCAGCTAAAACAGCAGTTCAATCATCATTAAATAAAGAATAAATTTGTTAAATAATCACACATGTTGTGTTTATTTCTTTTTAAGAAGTTACCCACCCCACCCCATTTCGCTCACAACATTGGCACTTAGTATTAAGTCAAAAGTCTGGGTTTACAAAGTAAGGGGATTGGCACACTCACGGTACAAAATTTACATTTGGTATACTTAAAAAAAACATTACTTTCAATTTGTACACCACTACACAAAGTTATTGAAAAACAAAACATCTTAAGTGGTTGCAAAATATACAGGTGGTAAAGTGTGTCTGCTTTACATAAAACAACAGAGCTAAAAATGACTGATGAGAGTTGAAGAAAAGAAATTATTTTTTTTTTAGGGGGGGGGGGTATCAAATTACTTCAGTACGCTGACCTATAGAGATTATACACTCCAATGAAGTGAGCCGCAGCAGCACATTCACTTATTTCAAGAAATCAATGGCCATTTAAACTACCATGGGGCAGAACGAGGAAAATCCACACCACCCACACCACCGCAGTACATTTTTCTTGGCACCAAAAATCAACATTTTAAAAATCATTTCCAAGGGCTGCTTGAGTGACTCAATGGGAGCTGCGTTTTAGGTTAGCAACAGGCAAGATTATTCTAACGCAAGAACAATATGCATGAACTGGAATAACTACTAAGTGGGTTACTGACATTGGGTACAGTACACAGGTGCACCACCAATATGGAAATGGATCAGGGAATGGAAGTGTACTCTGTAAACAAATACAGTGCAGCTCAAACTGTGGCCAGTGAGGTGCTTTTGGCAGTAGGTGAACTTTATTAAGTACTTTAAGTGTCAAGAAAACTGATAGTATTGTTTGTGTGTGTGCGTGTATGTGTGTGTTTGTGTTGGGGGGTGGGGGTCACAAAATAATTGGTTTACGAACCAAATTCAAATGCAGTTGGGACATAGTGCTAACCATAAATCAAAACAGAATAGCAATTTGCATATCACCCTCACCCTCTATTTAAATGAATGACAAAATTATTTTGTAATCTTCAAACTGAAAATATGTAATGCATTATGAAGTGTAAAATATGACAACGGAGACCCGTTGAACAAATGAAGCTGTACATCAGACAAAAGGAAAGACATTCCACCAACAAAGCCTCAACAATTCGTATCTTCAGTTCCCAAAAGTTTATTGAATATTGTTAGACGAAAAAGTGATGTGACACAGAGGTAAACAGGACCTGTCATGGCTTTTTTGAGACATGTCGCAGCCATGAAAATTTCTAAGATCACGATTGTTCGCCTCAAACTAAGTTTCATTGTAAATTATTTTAAATATTAAGTATTTTTGTCTTTGTGTTCAATATGATTTGAACATATCTTGCAAAGCTTTGTATTCTGTTTTTGATTTATGTTTAACACGCCCCAACTTGGCTGAAATGGATTTTGTCCGACAAATCAAATCGACTGCAGCTATACATCAATTTATCAATCCAGTATATCATTTGTGACTTTTTTGTGTAGCGCCGGGACTTAAATGTACAATAAAATATGCATTACAATACACCTTGCTATGCACAATGGCTGGCATTTTTTTTTACTTTAACAGAAAGGCATTTACATTATAAGACAAACGGGGCCCTTTAAAAACAGAAAAAGCCTTGTTAAAAAAATGACTGCGAGCATTGAAATGTAAGCAGAGATTAACTGAAGAGGTAAAGGGAATAAACTCGAGATGCTTGCTATTATCTTGTAAAAAGGCAAAATGTGACAAACAAAAAGCCACCTGGAATGTTACAGATCGGCATCTGTGGTTTAGATGCCCCTCTCTGAATCCCCGCCCACCCTAATCACACAGCACTGTTACCGACCAAAGCTGCAAATAGTAGCCCTTGTCACAACAAGGTGATGACAACACACCTGAATTACATCTTCAGTTATAGAGCAGTTTCCTCAATTGGATCAACTCGAGTGGGCCAAATTAAAAGGCGCTTCTTCCCCGCCTGCTCACCAAAATACATCACTGCCATATACTGTACACTGAAATAGAGCAGGAATTTATTCCAAAGAATCAAAAAGCCCTTTGCCAAGAAAATATCTGAGTCCAGTATCAGTTTGGGGAACCCGGCCGGCTCTGAAGAAAGAAAAACATCAAGTGACACGATATGGGATTGGTACCAACAGTCAACATATTCTCTTTTCAAATTACAAAAAATTCAAGAATGCTCCGACAGTAAGTATTCAACCACTAGATGTGTTTTCTTTCTTTTTTTCTTTTTCTGATTTTTGCATAAAGCGGTATTCTGACAATGAAGCAAATGCTGCCCATTCCACTGATGAGAATTTTCAAAAACAGACTGCTTGAATGTTTGAAAGATAAAACATATTTTCTGGTAAAATAGCTTGGGTATCTTACAGCAGTATAAAACCCAGTCTGCTTATTCGAGCTCGACAATATCCCATACAGAAGAGGATTGAAAAAATCTATCAACGACTTTTAAAGTCATTGATCAAATGTGCCAGTTAAACATCGAAAACAAGCTGAAGAAGCAATGCAGTTGAATGAAAAGCAAAATTGACCGCACAGCTATTACTACAGTAATAATAGTGAGTGTATTGAAATGAAATGGTGTGATTGGAGAGGTCGCTTCCACCATTAGAAAAAAGAAATCACGTCAAAAATCTTCATCTTCATGCGCTGGGTGATGGCTGTAGTGAAAGCGCTTTAAAAATAACGATGTATACAAAATATGGTCTATGCACCCCGACCAGTCTAAACACGGCCTTCAGTTTATCACTGTGTTTGGGTATATGAATTCAAGATGAATAAATCAGGGGGATATATTATTGTAAAGACCATTTTTTACTTGACTTCCCCTTTAAAGGACAACCAACGTCACTTTTTTTGTTTCTTAACAGACATCAGAAAAACGTTTTATAGCATCTATGCAAAACACCAATAAAAATGACTTAAAGTGTCCAAAATCTGCAAAAAAATGAACCCGGAAGTGGCCAGTTTCAGAAAGCCCGCCCCCAGTTCGTGACGTCACACCAAGACGTCTTGCCTTGCTCGAGAATCAAAACAATGGCTTCAGATTCGGAGAATATGCTTTCTTGTTCTCGTCCAATTATGAATATGATTCAAATAGTTCTGAAGAGGAAAGCATACATGTTTGCAATCGATTACCGAATTTATTCCATGCCATTTTGAGGTATCTGGGGGCAGGAAATGTAGCACAAAAAGAGGCATAAAATGGTGACAAAGATCCTGTAAGGAATTAATCAGCCCGTTTCCACAGGCTGATTAATTCCTTACATGGAGCTTTGTCGCCCTCTTCTGTCTATTCTTTGGTGCTACACGAAGTTTTCAGACCAGCCATGTACAGCCAAATGCATTGACGTGATGGAAGGACTGCTACAATGTGTCCTTTTTTCGGTCAGGGGCGTTCCTTCAGTGACGTAACGTACGGACTCATCACCAACGCAAAAACATGACATCCGGAATATTCAGCGCGAGTCTTAAAACGTAAAATATAGCTATATGCGGTGGAATCTTTGTAAAATACGCTCAGTAGAAGTCATTTGAAGCCATTTTACAAATTTGTCCGTAGACGTCGGTTGTCCTTTAAAGGAAATGATTGTTATGCCAAAAACAGATTGATACGGCAGTATGGTGACACTACACTATTTATGGAGGATGGGGACCGGGCCTGACCGTGAATAGCTAATATTTACAGGTAATTGAATCCGGAAAATGTTTGGAAAAGCTACATTGAATTATGAAAACATTTTTAAAAAGTAACAGTTGGAATCAAGCATTTAATTTATGGGTGAAAAGGAGTTATTCATTCAAACAGATTGCGCTTTTGAGGCCTGAACAGAAAAAAGGAAATACTAAATCTTAAGCTTTTTTCCTTTCAACTCAGTGAAAATGCACATTTGGTAGGCACATTTATCACAAACTAAAGTGTCAAAATGTTATACCTAAACATTTGGGGAGTGTTTGTAGTTCAAGAAATTGTAAGTTTGCCATTTTGGTTTAAAGTGGACATTTTTTTCCGAGAAGTCCTTAAACAAACCTCTACCAAGATTTGATCAGATCCCTCACATTTTATCCACATACAGTATCCTCGACCACAAAATCCCAACCACTGTGCCAAATTCCAGATTTTTTTTTTACATTATTTATATTCTACAAAAGATATATTGTTATTCATCCATTTATGTCGGTGACATATAGTGACAGGCACAATAACGTAATGCTTTACCACTCTGACAGAAAATAAAATTACTTGTGTCTTCACATTTTTCTTTTTATACAACGGAATAAAAGCTTTGTGCTCATGTAATCAGTATATGTACTTTCTATGACATTTTTCTTTGGTGGTATGCCATCAGATTTCTTTCCGAATACACAACAAAGGTTGGGAAACGCTGCACTGGATGGACAAAATTACATTAGAATTTGCGCCATGTGATCACAGGCCTCGGCATAAAAAGTAGTACTCTGATAAAGTCGAGATTCAGAGGAACACACTACTTACGGAAATAAGAGACAATTCCCCTGCTCTTTCCGGTAAATTTAACACGTCTCTAGAGGCAGAGAACTGCATGGCAGACCGACTCCCACTCCTGCACTAGGGGAATACTGGCAACATACTGTACAGTATTTCTATTTACAAGAAGAAAAAAAAAAAGAAATATGGAGTCAATTTGGCAACAAAACTATGGAGCGATTTGCAGTAAATGTAGTGGTAGTGCTGTCTTAAAGGGGTATTAACACTTAAAAACGCCAAGAGGGCATTGTGTGTGCGTGATTGTGTGTGTGGGTGGGGGGTTACAATCCTTTTGAGTGTAGCCCATGCAATTACAAAGTAGGCAAAAACGTAGATAAGTCATCTATGTGTAAGCAAAAATATTTACATTCAAAAGAGCAAGTGCGCTCTGGATCGCATTTTTTTTTCTTAACACCAACTGATATATTCTTTAATATAAGCACACTGTAGTCGAGTTACAGCATGCAGGGTGAACACAGGTAGGGAGAGAGCCCTTTGAACTGGAAAGTCTTTTAACATGGGCCACCCTGTGACACACAAGCGCTGCTGATAATATAGTACTGTCGGTTCGATCACAAATTCTCCCGTAGAAAGGCTCAATTGATGTGTACACTGTGATGAGCACACAGACACCCGAGAAAAGAGATAATGAGTGTGGAGCGAAGCGGATGACTATGATCCATACATGCAAGTGTGTGTGTAGGTCTGTGTGGCTTGCTCTTTCCCCTCGCACTCTCTGTGTCACAGAGCACTTCAAACAAGGTTGTACTCTTTCAGGTTAAGCTGCAAGATGGTGTCTTTGACGGCGGCAAAGACAAAGCGGATGTTCTCCGTGTCGGTGGCGCAGGTGAAGTGAGAGTAGATGATCTTGTCGCTGTCTGGGTTTAAGTCCACAAACATTTTCAGGATGAACTCGCGACCTGCCAAAGGGTCACGTTGAGGACCTGGCCAAAATATAATAAAAAAGTCACAATAATAATAATAATAATAATAATAAGCATACCACAATGTGTTTAAAAAAATACAAGAAACATATTTTTAAAAGTACAACAGAATGCTGAGAAATCATGGACTTTTTGGGACGTGACAAAAATGAATGTCTCTGGAGTAAAACAAATTGTAATGTCTTATTTTGTGGATCTGATCAATGACCTCATTGATTGGTGAGAAAATTATACCATCAACATCAAAGTTATTGTGCATGGAATATGACTTAATTCTGGAAAATTTCATTTCACTATGGACCAAATAATAATACTCCAATTTGTGGAAGTTCGGTGCTATTTTAACGTAGTTTCCCCTTCTAGACACATGGTGTCACTGCATGATAAAAAAAAATATTTTCACAGGTCACTAAATGTTCTGCAATTTTTTTAGCGTTTGTAATGTCCATCCATACAAGCATACATAGGGAAGAAAGCGGTACCATCAAACTCCGGGAAGTAGTCCACCAGGTGAGAGTACATGATCTTCTCCTCCAGCAGGTCCCTCTTGTTGAGGAAGAGGATGACGGAGGAGTTTTGAAACCAAGGATATGTGATGATGGTCCTGAATAGGGCTTTGCTCTCCTCCATGCGGTTCTAGAAATGCACAAAAGCAGCCAGTTATTTTAAAAATGTCATATTTACGACCGGGGTCAAAGCTAAAGCGGCAAACACACATCGATCTAACTTGAGGAATGTCAATCGGAGTCTGCCATGGTCCAACTATTATCGCTGAAAAGATTATCGTGTGTGTGATTATTCTGTGGTGTGGGGTGTGTGACGAATGATTCTGTGTAATGAATGAATATTAAATAGTGACAACAGCACATCCCAATGGCCGTGTTGCCAACGTGGGGTAAAAACATGCCGAATAATTGAGTTAAATGTAAGCATTTCCCCCCCTCTTTCTGTTCAAAGTCGTCAGAGGCACCATAATCGTATCCCTCAGAGACTATCAGAGAGGTTCGGAGTGTGTTACAAGTGATTCGAGCTGACAATATTAACCTGTTCAATATTTATCAAAGCAAATTTGATGTAATTAAAATGGTGACCACACGTTGATTACGCAACTAAATACGTATAAGCACAGACCCGTGACCAAGCAAAGTCATCAAATGGGATGCAAAATAGGAGCGATAGCCAATTTGAAAGTTTGCTTAAGTTGGTGCTTTAATCAAACACCAATAGAGGAGCAAATTGTTGAGTGTTTAGACAATGTGTCGCACAAGTCATTTATCACAATGTTATGTCAGAGGAGAAGATTTAAAAGAGAAGCTAACAGTTTGTAATTTCATCTGGTTTTAAGACTACAACTACTTCTACTACTACTACTATCACAGTTGTTTATTTTTTATGCTGGTCTGGACTCCATGTGGAACTATGCTGCCGCTCACGGGTCAATCTTGGTACTGCGACAATAGTTGTGTATGGAGTGCTGTGTTGGTTATCTTGAGAACACACAATAAGTAGTCCAATTAAGAACACAAGTGCCATTTCCCCCCTTAACAGTGGAAAAAAACTTCAGAATCTAAATCAACATGCTTTCATCCCAGTTAAAGACAAACACCCTTGAACAACATTCGCAATTCAACCAAATCATTTTCTAATTTCTGGCACACACTAGAAACTTCGTGAGCGCTAATATGAACTAAAAAAAAGAGAGCCGGTGATGTGACGAAATTGGAGGCGAAGCATCGAGGGTTTGACGGGTGTGCAAGGCCTTCGTATCAAACCTGTCAACACAGCCAGCTTAATCCCTGCACACTCTGATGCCAAAACACTGCTTGGTCACTCAGAAACACCATAACACCACAATGGTCGAGTGTCAATGTGCTTATGTATGAAAAAAAAATAACAAGAATCAGACAAACTGAAAGAGTTGTGAAGGAAAAATATCAAGTAAAATATCTGCACATAAGTTCATAGGTAGCGTGTTGGGAAGAAACGCCTTGCACAAAATCCCATTATGTTTTCTTTCTTTCCTAAACGTCTGTGTAAGCTCTCAGTCGTACAGGAGTGGTCCAACGATGAGAAGGTTTCTTCAGCCGTCATCTGTACTTCTTTGAAGGTGTTGGACGTTTTGTTTCTTATCCAAGAGGTTTCGTCAGCAAACATTTTTTTGCTGGTAGTTTTGGCCCTATATATATCCCTACTGTCCAGACGTGGCGGTGCCAGACTCTGCCATGATTGGTCCCTGCTCTCAGGTTGGGGGGAGCAAAGGACTACTCCCTGCAGTTACACTGATTACTTCTATTGTCCTGACGGATTATTTTTATTGTCCTGCCTGAGTCCACGACTGGCCTGATTGCGCCATTTGCTCTGGTATCTCCTCATCAGCATAACTAAGCCATGTTGCCTAAGAGGTCAGTTGTAGGAACAATCCAAATTGAACCTCAATCCACCATGGCGATTTAGTGAAGGGTTTTGATGTTTTATGAAAATAGCTTCTTTTACTCCCCTTTCAAACCATCAATTTTCTTTCGCTAAAATTTTTACCTCATTGTCGTCAAATGAGTGGTTGCTAGCTTTTCGGTGCATATGTACTGCAGATTGAGGCCCACGAGTATTTTCCCTCCGATGTTGATAAAGGCTTTTTTGGAGAATTTGTTTCGTCTCCCCAATGTATTGCTCCTTAAATGTTCATTTTTACAATGTATTGAATAAACTACATTACTTTGTTTTTCATTTGGCAGCCTATCTTTTGGATGCACTAATGTTTGCCTTAGTGTTTATCGGTTTGAAATAAGTAGGAATTTTGTGTTGCTAAAGGACTCATAGCCGCAGGGAGTAGTCCTCTGCTCCCCCACACCTGAGAGCAGGGACCAATTATAGCAGAGTCTGGTACCGCGACACGTGCCAGCGTTCACTCAACCCGGAGGTAACAAAGTAAAAAAACAACAAAAATAACAAACAGTGAAAATAGATTGGAATTATAAAACATTTGCTTCAACTCACACATCAGTATGACATCCCTCACCTCGTTGTCCGACTCCACCAGCACCTGATCGTATTCGCTAAGTGCCACCAAAAACATGATCGAGGTGACGTTCTCGAAGCAGTGGATCCACTTCCTCCTCTCCGACCGCTGGCCGCCGACATCGACCATCCTGAAACGGGACGCGGGGAAACAAACACAACAGAAAAGAAGGTTAAGAAAGCTTTGGCGTGGGTTCATCTGAATAGTCATGACATGGAGATGCACATGCATTGATGAAGCGTCAATTAAAAGAAACTTGAGGGCTCACATGAAGCAAATCAATTGAATTTCATGAAAGCGTTGACTGAAAATGTTGAGAAAAATAGACAAAGAAGCCAGCAGCCAAAGATAAGTTCGAATTCAAGACAGGGATGCGCTTATCATGCAACAAATGAAGAGGTGCAAAAGGACATCTGTATTTCAACAAAGATTTAGAACAAGTGGTCGATGATTACCATGTCAACTCATTCACTGACAGACGATGTGAAAAAATGTGTCCACTCCAGTTGCAGGGTTTTTGTATCAAATTGCAGGACCCACAGAATATTGAGTTTCAGGACTACATAAACATTCAATACAGCTCTAGAAAGCTTAGATTCTCTTCTTTCACAAGAAAAAAATAGTTACTTATTTTATTATTTTATATGTGTCTGGAGTTGTCTGAGCTTGAAATGGGAGCAGCTGTACAAAATCCAATACAATATTGATTGACAGAAAATAGCGCTTTAACAGCTGAGGCTGTAGCAAAGTGCTAACATGAACAAAAGGCAAATGCTGCCCCCTATTGGAAGGGAAAACCATTGCCAGAGATCTGATCAGCGTTTTATCGGCACCGCCCGCAAGAGAAAACAAAACCCAAATTCAGGAATTACGCTCCACACCATGCTTTTCAATTCGGGAATGGCAGTGAATGAGTTAAGAGCACATAAAAACAGACCAAAAAAATCAGCAGAGTGAAATGATGTATTTTTCTGTTCTATGTAAACAGGAGCGAAAAAAGAGCACTTTGTTTTACTGCCAGGTACCACTAAAGGTATATAGCCTGAAAAATATATTGACCATGACAAAACATAACTAATCCCACAATACTGTGGGCCTTATTTGACATTCTTAGGATTAATTTTATTCCAAGTGATTTTGTTTCCTATCAAGAAAACCATCATAAATGGCTCGATACGAGCTCCACAATGAAACTAATATGGGCTATCTTTGTTGTCAATATTATATTTGTGCGAAGCGATGTACCTCTAGTTGTACCAAGCATGAAAATTGACCAAAGCAATGATGGTCGAATATATCTTTCCCCCTGTAAATGTATGCTTGAAAACCCTGTTGCACGAAGAAGGGGAAAAAAGTGGACAGCCATTCCAACAGAGAACCACTTGGTTCGGATTTTAATCTTTTGGAACATCATCCCCCACATCACAGTGGGCCATTGATCAGATAAGTGGTCGGGGTGGCTTTCAAGAGGCCTACAGCAGCAACTTTTAAAGGAACAACGGATTTTTGCTCTCAAGAACTTGCCGTGCCGGATTTTTATGACATCTGGGCTACAGCGCCGTGTGGCAAAAATTTCTTACAAATAAAGTCTGTCTGCCTATTTACGAATGGTTGTGCCTTGCAGGGTGTATTCCGCCGACTGCTCAAAGTTAATAAGTCACACTGACTATGTTCGTAGTTGGGACAATATTTGTGGGAATTTTACTTGATTCACAGTCATTATTTAACACTTGAACAGGTAGGGAAAACATATGATAAAAAGGGTAAATCAATAACAACCAGCAAACAGGGTGCTCAAATAACTCCCATCCTATTCATCCTCTATCGAGAATGAGTGACCCACTTAAAAGATACATTCTGCTCTTTTGCTGCATGAGCCAAGAAAAATGCAGTTGAAAAGAGCAGGAAATATGAATGTTTATGAAAGGCTGCCTTGTTCGAATTGGATGGGTGGGAGTGTTGGTCATCATTGGCGGATCACACATACGTGTAATATCAAATATTGCGGATAACGTGCTCTACATCAACGCAACGAAACCATCATGTGCTTCAGTGAATTCAGCCCGACACCTTTGTCGTCCCTTCCCAAATCATGTTTGTATTTTTGGCCTCTTCAATAAAAGCAAAGCCATTGAGAGTGTGTAGTGAGTCACCATCAGCGGGAGCCGGGCCGAGCAAAGCCTCTCAGATTCACTGCAGCTGAGCGGCCCGGGAAGCTCATGAGTGCAACCACGTTGCAGTTATTTCCAGCCTTGCCAAGCGTAGGAGGAGGCGGACATGATGGCTTCCAATCGATTTGCACTCTACTGTAATCACTCCTGCTTGTTCGCGACATCCATTTCGAGCTTCTCTCGTCTTGCAGGAGAAAGGAAAGCGGTTCTATGGACTGGCGGCCAAACTAATCGTGGGCCAAATCTTGAAAGGGTGTCAGGCACATAAAGCACAAAAATGGGCTGCAGTGCAAAATATTTTCTTGGCAAGCTTGCGCATATTTAGGAAACATAATTCTGGTTGCATCTTCATGAATTTCAAGATTGTGAAATTCGATTGTGGTTATTGAAAAAAAAAAAGTACATGTGTGTATGTGATAGCTCGCTAGATAACTAACTAACTAGCTAGCTAGATATAGTCTGAATTATAATTATTATACACCAGTATTTTTAACACAAAAAGTTGTCATCCAAAATCTTTACAGTAAGCCATGGATGAGCATGAAAAAAAAAAAAAACATCCATATTATGTCACACAATATCAACCAGAAAATAGCAGATAATTTCATAAAATGACATCATTTCAGAAGATCTTATTCATGAAACTATTAAATTTGTCAAGAAAAGAATTTAAAGGACAACCGACGCCTCCGGACAAGTTGTGTCCATAAATTGTGAAATGGCTTCAAATGACTTCTACTGAGCGTATTTTACAAAGATTCCACCGCATATAGCTATATTTTACGTTTTAAGACTCGCGCTGAATATTCAGGAAGTCTTGTTTTTGAGTTGGTGACGAGTCCGTACATAACGTCACTAAAGGACCGCCCTTGAGTGTAAAAAAGACGCATTGTAGCGGTCCTTCCATCACGTCAATGTATTTTGCTGCAGCTGTTTGGTCTGGGGACCTCGTGTTGACCCAAAAGCCGCCAGGAGGCCAGAAGATGGCATCCAAGCTCCATATAAGGAATTGATCAGCCTGTGGAAACGGAGGTGGCAACAGGAGGTCGCCATTTTGTGCCTCTTTTTTTGGGTAAGAGATTTTCCCCCAGTGTTGCCTCAAAATGGCAAAAATACATTCTTTAATCGATTGCAAACATGTCCTCTTCAGAACTATTTGAATCATAGTGGCTGCCTTTCCAGCAGCTCATGTATTTTGTTTTTCTACTTTCATTCCTTTCATCACTTTGCTGCTGTGAAATGTAAATTTCTCCATTGTGAGACTAATAAAGGCATATCCAATCCAATCCAATCCAATAACTGGATGTGTAACAAGAAAGCATATTCTCTGAATCTGAAGCCATTGTTTTGATTCTACAGCAATGCAAGACGTCTTGGCGTGACGTGACGAACTGGGGGTGGGATTTTCTGAAAATGCCCAATTCGCAGCTCATTTTTTTGCAGATTTTGGACACTTTAAGTCATTTTTATTGGTTTTTTGCATTTGACAAAAAATATCATACGGCGTGTTTTTTTTGGTATTTTAGATGCTATAAAAGTTTTTCTAGTGTCATTCAGGACACAAAAAAAATGGTTTTCCTTTCTTTTTTGTTTTTTAACAGGCTGATATTTTTAGTCAAATGCAAAACACCAATAAAAATGACTTAAAGTGTCCAAAACTACTTCAAAATGAAACCGGAAATGGCCAGTTTCAGAAGTTCCCGCCCCCCTTGTTCGTGACGTCACGCCAAGACATCTTGCCTTGCTCGACGATCAAAACAATGGCTTCAGATTCGAAGAAGATGCTTTCTTGTTACTCATCCAGTTATAAATATGATTCAAATAGTTCTGAAGAGGAAAGCATTAATGTTTACAATCGATTAAAGGAGCCCCACACATATTAATTCGAGCTGTCAAGGACAGCATGTAGTGTCCCAGAAAATGCAATGGATGGCGCCAAAGAAAATGGGCTGATTTGTCTGATGGGAATTTGTGTCAGCGAATATCAAATAGTAGTCATGGCGCAACACAACGATTCACCATCGCGTTATTTATGTGTTTTCCTTCTAATTTCGCCATCAACACGGATCAACACCAAGTTTTCAGCATTGTGTGTCGCTTTCTTGGTCAGGGGGCGTTCCAAATGTGATGTCACATAGGGGATCGTCATCAACTCGAAAAAAAGACTTCCTGAATATTCAGCGCGAGTCTTAAAACGTAAATTATAGCTATATGTGGTGGAATCTTTGTAAAATACACTCAGGAGAAGTCATTTGAAGTGATTTTACAAATTATGGACACAACTTGTCCGGCTGCGTCGGTTGTCCTTTAAGTCGTATGTCATGGTATAAGTATGCATTGAGAAGTGCAATGGGATCATAGGAGGGACGTTAGACATGCTCTGGGTGTCATCGACATGCCGTTTGCTCATCAAATGAAAACATGGGCGGGCTGAAGTTAGTCAAAGCGGTGCAATTCTTTGGTCTACCTGAAAATGATGCTTTGCAAGTCGAAAGGGTATTCTATAATCCCAGTGGTTGGGATTCGAACCCTAAGCACATCCTGTTGGGTGGGTAGATAGGAAGATTCAGCGATACGATCCAGATCGCTAAGATAGCTGGAGACAGGATGGAGAGCGAAAGAAAAGACAGAGAGAGAGGAAAAGAGAAAGGGAAGCATAAGAGCAGATAGCACACAATCCCTCCAAAAAGCAAGTGGATCAGTTGTCATCAGATGTCACCAAAGGAAACATTCCCGAGCACCACAAGGGGATTAGATGAAATTTTGTGACGGAACCTCAAAGGAATTTTAGCTTCATCCGTGATGGCAGCTCCCAAATATAAAATTTTACTCTTCAAAAAAGCTCCACAACATGCCAATTCCTTGACATGTACTGTCGGCTTGGACTGTCATCTTTTGGGAGGTCACCATCAAGGATGCATTTACGTGCAGCCTGAAGCTAGCTCATGGCGATAGCGGCGTCGGCGGTTCACGACCGGGCCAACCAGAGACGTCATGGGCGGCGCTCGGGCCACCAGTACCTGAAGATTATATTCTCCAGGTCAAACGGGTACTCAATGATGCCGGTGGTTGGCACTCGAACCCGCAGCACATCCTGCTGAGTGGGCACGTACCCCGACGTCGCTATTCTTTCTAAATCGCTAAGGTAACTGTGAATGAGGAGGGAAGGGAGACATATAACAAGGAGGCACACATTATGGATACGGACTCGCCACACATGACATTGGGTAAACCTCGAATGTACGTATTGACTATGTTGGTTTTTGTTTGTTTGTACTCAAACAGATGGAATATACGTTTGACAGTTTCGGCTTCAATTTTTGGAACCCTTCATGAGTGAAAAAAATATCTAAACATATTTTACAGATTCAAGATATAAAAAAAACAATTGTAAACAGAAAAAAAGTTAAAAACAAAAATCAAAAGATAAGTATACTTTTTAAAAAATGTTCGACCTACAATCTGAATCCCCAGGGTTTGATCGAACACAGGTTAAAAATCACTGTCTGAATAGATTCCACAGGTGTACATACTGTTGTGGTGGCGAGTGGCATGCTACAATCCAAAACATGGGTGGGCAAACTTTAGTGGACATCTACCGCACTAAATGTTAACAATTTAACTCATTCACTGCCAGACCATGTGCAAAAAATGTGTCCACTCCAGTGCCAGGGTTTTTGTTATTTTTACTCAAATTGCAGGACACATTCAATGCAGTGTAAGAAACGTTAGAATCTCTTCTTTCATCAGAAAAAAGAGTTTGGAATTAACCATCTTTTAAGTTATGTCGGTCTGGAGTTATCTGAGGAGCAAGTGGGGGTGCCTGTAAAAAAGGCAAATGCTGCCTCCTCGTGGGGGGGAGGGGCATTGTGAGGTGGACCAGCGCTTGATCGGCACCCCAAAGCAAAGGAAAACCAAAACCCAAACAAATTTGGGAATGTTCATGCTTTTCAATTCCCAAATAAATTCAGGAATGGCAGTGAATGAGTTAATTCTGATGTTTTTTTTAATATCAATCATTCCAATGATAATCAATAAATTCACTATAATGCATTTTGTTTTATTCTTTCAAATGATTCTTTCAAAATAAAACCATTTGGTTTTTATTCTTCCCCTTTAAGCATTGGACAAATGCACTTTTCTCAAGTTCACTTAAAAGAGACAGACGTACTATTTGGTGGAGTCTGATAGTTGATATTCTCTCCTGCGGTCATAGGCCTCCTGGATGCCAGGGTCAGCCCACAGCATCTTGATGGCGCCGATGTAAGGCTGATCGAACGACGTTACCATCTCAACATCCACTTCGCGCACCAACTGCGCATTGTTCTGAGAGGCAAAAAGGGTTCATGCCAATACAACGCTCGGAGAAAATACGAGGTATTAAATATCTATGGATGGCAGCTCTTTGTTCATTAAAACTGAGTCACTGTAGTCTCAATGCAAACTCCATGTGTCAATATTTGATTGACACTTAGCATGTTTTCATGATCTTAAACATCATGTTAAGACAACAATAAGTACATACAGTAAAGTCTCGTTCTATCGATAGTCAAGGGAGTCCGAAAAAATATCGATATAACCGGGACTATCGATATATCCGACCCTGTTTGCATGTAATTTTCTCCGTGCGTGCATAGAAATAGTATCGATATAACCGGGACTATCGATATATCCGATATCGATATAACGAGACTTTACTGTATATAGAACTGCATTGTGTTCAGAATGACGAATTCCTCATTGTGGATTTCTAAGGAGTGAATGGGTTAAGTGGGCCAGGCTGAAAAAAATTATAAAGGCCAGAATTATTTTACATTTCCATGAGGAGAATAGGAGTGTTTTTAGGGGTAAAAACTGTTTTTAAAACATGTTCATGTTTTGTTTTGCTCCAGAACAGAAAATGTGTGGATAATCACTTCAAAGTAGTAACATTCATAATTACTTGATGTTTATATATGTATTTTTTTAAAACACACTTAAGTATAACTTACTGCCATTTATATTATTAATCTCGAGCCAATCTGCTTCTTTAACGTCCCTTGTAAAAAACATATTTCTTTTGGAAGTATCACAATTTTTGTCTCCAAAACATACAACTGTTTATATTACAAATTTGGATTAAAAAAATATTGAAAAAATGTTTTTTTTTCTAGTAACATGAAATCTTTCTTTCCAAAGATAAGCACCAGTGAATATTACTGCCACAAAAAATAACAGTAAAATAATTATATTAAAATTCTTGTAAGAGTTCGACTTCTCGTACGACAAATGTATGTGGCTAAACAAACACAACTGTTAAAAAAGTCTCGTATTGCACCGTTTTTCTTTGAAAAAACTCTAATGAGGTAAAAAAAGAAAACCATTTCTTTGTAATTTTTTTTATATACACTATATATTTATGTTTGTTTAGAAGAACCAATTTGAGTTTGTAATTGAACAGCAACAATTTCATACAAGTTAAGAAAAGAACTTTTCAATCGGACGTACTTTGTTCTGTTCGAACTTGTATGGTATCTTGAGGGTTTCGGTGGCACGGATCATGGACTGCATGGACGTGAAGATATTCTGGTAGACCAGTTTGGTGAAGCCCTTCTTGTCCTCATCGGTGTAGCCCGATCCATGAATAATTCGCATTTGCTTGATAAAAGTGCTCTTGCCGCTCTCACCGGTACCTGAAGAAGAAGATCACAACGAGTAAAACAAGAAACGTAAGCGGAGTTCAGTGAAACACTGACAATCCTGCTCCTTTTGGGAAGTATGAGGGGAAAATAACACACACCGCATGACAATATAAAACATTTCTGTCAAGGAGTGCAAACTGAAGTACAAAACTCCATAAAGACTTGAGAAAAGGAAGCTAACCCTGCGAGTCAGACAGCTGCTCTTCTTTTGATGACGCGCGAATTTATGTAGTTAAAACGCTGCTGTACTGAGCAGCAGGACGACCTCAGTGGCCCACCGCCATCCTGGCGTCAGTACACACGACTGGGAAGGAATTTGCACCATTATGCCCTCAATGCTAAATCGTCTGTGTAACTGACTTAAAAAAAAAATACACGCAGCGTGTACACTGTTATTTGTGTGTGGGGAGCTGCTGAAGCAATGGTACCTATAAAACATGACAGCTGTTTTAGATAGCGTTTGTAGCAAATTAAACGACACAATTCCGTCGAGGACTGTATTTCAATTTAAGTGGCGAAATCCAGCGGAATTGTCGGTTGACTGTTGAGGCTTTTTTTGGGTGTTGTTTGGGTTTTGTGACGGGCTGTGAAGTGGCTAACTGTTACACAGTATGCATGCAGTTGAGTGCTAGCATAAGATGTAGCCATAGGAGCTCATGGATGAATATGTTTAGGACGTCTTCATTTTGGTACTGTCTGCTCAATAAAGTAATTGAGTGAACTGTTTATCTACTTTGGGGGGCATTGTAAAACAGTTTAAACTGTCTGAAATTGATACCTTAATTTTGGTGGTACGTCGGTTGGAATTTGCAGTAGGCTTATTATTTTAAATTTTTATTTAAGTAATCCCAAATCGGGCATTCTCTGTCCTTCACTGACTCTTCAGTCATGGCTTAGAAAGATCATGCATACTTATTTCCACAAGGAGTGTATCGTCAGTCAGCATTTAGTAGTAAGCGTAGTAAAATAAAAACCGCAATGCAGGTTTTTTTTTTGCTTCAACTTCTGTAATCAAATTATCCGAGTTGTTTGATGATTTTTTTTCCAGCCCTGCGACTAATTTATCAATGCTGGGATAAGGGTTGGCATCGCATCCCACAATCAGCGAATTAGATGCTAACAATGCACGTCCCCAATTAAATACTGTTGTGAAAACGCATAGAGCGACAATTGCTTTCAACATAGTAGATAAAGTGAGCGGCAAGTTGTCAACTATAACCTTGCCTTCCTGGCATTCGCTTTCCTTCATTGCAGGCATGTTCCAGCCTCTGTTGAGACTCCAATAGGACTCATGAAGGTGGCAAAACTAGCCTTGTTGACCCTTCGCCCCGATTTTGCAGCAGCCGTGATTATGTGAACCGCCAACAGATAAGGCAGAAGCATGTTTTGCTTTGATAGACTTTGTATGAGTGATTATAGGCTTGAATATAAAGTGATTATCTCTCGTGTGTGCATGCGCGTGCACGCAAAATGGCTTCCAAACAAAGGCTCCGTCTATAGGTAGGATATTAAGCTCTCAGTAGTATCGACCGCAGAAAAGTGCAGATAAGTAGGTCAGCCAAAGTGGGTTTGCCTTGTAAGAGTATGTACGTAGATAACGATGAGACTAACAATCAATATTTGTTTGGGCTCTCACATGGTCTAAAACAAAAGTGAGATCACATGTCTTTGTGTCTCCGTGTATGTTGTATGTGTGACTATTTTAAGACTATTTTTCACCCCGCTGAACCAAAGCAGTAGGTGGGTGAAGAGTAACACACACCATCACTATGTAACCACAGAAGAATCTTCGGTTACCTTATTTCCACAACAGGTGCACTTCAAAGTATTGCATTTTCCCCAAAATGGACATGGTGCCTAATAACGCGAGTCGTCAAGTTCCAAAATATGTGAATGCAGTTGTGTCACTCTGATGAAGAATCCACATCCTCTAAAGTAGCTGTCACATTTTTACAAACTATTTTTAAATAAACACTTGAAGTTATTCTTTGTTACACGTTCATTTGTTTTTCCCGTTTCTTCTCTTTAACTCATTCACTGCCAGACGATGTGCAAAAATGTATCCACTCAAGTGCAGGGTTTTTGTCACTTTCACTCAAATTGCAGGAACCACAGAATATTGAGTGTCATGACGACATAAACATTCAATACAGCGTTAAAAGCCTTAGACGCTCTTCTTTCTACAAATAAAGAGTTCACTCCTAAGTTATTTGGGTCTGGAGTTATCTGAACTTGAAATGGGGATGGGTGTACAAAACACAATAAATATATATTGATTTATGTAAGGCTTAAACAGCTTAAAGGACAACCGACGTCACTTTTTTGTTTTTTAACTGACACCAGAAAAACGTTTTATAGCATCTAAAATACCCAAACCATGCAGTATATTTTTAGTCAAATGCAAAACACCAATAAAAATGACTTAAAGTGTCCGAAATCTGCAAAAAATTGAGCTGCGAATTGGGCATTTTCAGAAAGTCCCGCCCCCAGTTCGTGACATCACGCCAGACGTCTTGCATTGCTTGTGAACCAATGGCTTCAGATTCGGAGAATATGCTTTCTTGTTACACATCCAGTTATGAATATGATTCAAATAGTTCTGAAGAGGAAAACATACATTTTTGCAATCGATTAAGGAATTTATTTGTGCCATTTTGAGGCAACATTGGGGGAAAATCTCTCACCCAAAAAAAGAGGCACAAAATGGCGAACTCCTGTGGCCACCTCTGTTTCCACAGGCTGATAAATTCCTTATATGGCGCTTGGACGCCCTCTTCTGGCTGCTTTTGGGTGCAACACGAGGTCCCCAGACAACACAAGTACAGCAAAATACATTGACGTGATGGAAGGACGGCTACAAAGCGTCTTTTTTACGCTCAAGGGCGGTCCTTTAGTGACGTCACGTACGGACTTGTCACCAACTCAAAAACAAGACTTCCTGAATATTCAGCGTGAGTCTTAAAACGTAAAATATAGCTATATGCTGCGGAATCTTTGTAAAATACGCTCAGTAGAAGTCATTTGAAGCCGTTTTACAAATTATGGACGCAACTTGTCCGGAGACGTCGGTTGTCCTTTAAGCTGTAACAAAGCACTAACGTGGAAAAAAGGAAATGCTGCCCCCTAGTGGAAGGGAATTTTTTGATTGCCAGAGGTCTGACCGGAGCTTGATCCGCACCGCCCCCCACCCGCAAGAAAAACCAAAAGCCGAACAAATTCGAGAATGGCGCTCCGCGTCATGCTTTTCAATTCCTGAATAAATTCAGGAATGGCATCAAAGGAATTAATGTGAGTCAGGACACAAACACTATGCAAAAGTACAATGATAATAATTGTACAGATATTGATCATGATATTTATAGTCACAGCAGAGAAATTTCTTTTCCACACACGTGATGAACGTTTGAAAACGTAGTACAATTATCTCTTCCAGCTTATCCCGTTACAGCTCTGAACAGCACGGCATCTTTCTTCTGCTTCCTTCTCTCTCAAGTCAACTGCTCTCATGCCCTTCACGACATCTATCGATCAACCTTCTCTTAGTTTCTCCTGTAGCTGGCTGGCCTGGCGACTCAATTTCCAAACACGTAAAAGTGGAATATCTCTTGCAGGCGTGACAAGCTCCGTTCGACAGATCCCATTGTTCCTGTGCGCGAGTGGAAAAGTCAGTAGAAGCATTTCTCACGGTCAAGCTACTGTACATTCACTGGTGCTAATCCTTAGGGTTCATGCTAGTTCCCATGGCAACCCTAGCTGCGGACTCATAAATACAGGGCAGACAACAGTGGATGATAGGCTTCGTCATGTCTCCATGGAGCAAAGGCAAACATGCAAGGCCTTTTTTTTCTTCCTCTCCATACTTTGCATGGTGGTCAAAAAGTGTAACATACACGATAACAGACTCATTCATAAAGAGCATGTCATTACATGTACAATGTTCTGTATTGTATACTATCTGTACATTTGTACAGTACTCTGTATGACTGAGTACACTCCAAGAGTTCCCCCAGGGAAGAAAACAATTGAAATCCATCTTGGATAAATGCTTCAGGGGTCATGTTTAATAAGATGACCACGTAAAAACGTTAAGTTGAATGAGGTGTCACCTTCTTGCTTGACAGCAGAAATTAGTGTGAGACTTCAGTTCAGTGAGCAGACAAAAGGAGTGCATGCACAAGTGTATTTTGCTTCTCCTCTGTGTTGTTTTCGCATACCCCTCCACCTGAAAGAGTACGAGTGAAGAACAAAGTCATACTTATGAACATGAATAACTAAATAAAAAGTGACAGAACAGTGAACAACTATTTATTCGGGGTTAAATGTTAATAGATTCAATGAGGGGAACCAAGCTCCTGTCATTGACTGAAAAACTCACCTTGAGAGTTTTTGTGCTCATGCTCGAGCAGTAACAGCGCTGCCAGAATGTAATTTGTTGGAATCTCGATGTTAACCACTGCAAGTACGTTGAAGGAGTTTCATTTAGACACAAATACAGTGGGACCTTGGCTTACGAACTTAATTGGTTCCCAGACAGTGTGTAAGGCGAAAAGTGTGTATCCCAAAAATTAATTTCCCATAGGAAACCATTAAAATGAGAATAATCAGTTCCCAGGTCCCCATAAAAATAAATTTTCTACTTTCTAATTTTGTACGCCTTAAAACTACACAAAATATACCTTATTTTATGTATAATAAATGTGCTGTATTATTATGATTAAAGAAATAAACTGTACAGTACAATAAAGTCATTTTATTTACCTTTGTGATGGTCGTTAATGGCTTGATGGAATGGAGTGTCCGGTTTCCTGAGCATCAAACACTAGATGAGGAACATAGGCTTCTTTCACCATCTTGAGGACGGGTCCCTTGTAGGTGCTTTCTCTGTGATAATTATATCTAGTTCATCAATTGTGATCTGTTTAGCTGGGTTAATAGCTTTTTGCATCATGTGTACAGATGACATGTGCGGGTTATTTGTGGAGCCTGATTGATGGGATATTTAACCTTCCAGTCTACACTCTGCTTTTGAACTATCAAAGTTGAAATGGGTCCAAATTTAACTGTTTTCTATCCATTTTCTCACCATTTCACTTGTTTTTTCCCCCTTTTCTTTTTTGGTTTCAAGCTCTGTCCTCTCCCTTTCGTGTGTGAGTGTGTGTGTGTGTTTTTTTCGCTCTCTCTCTGTCTGCCTGTCTCTTTAACGTTTAAACCCCCCCCCCAACACTGCTGGGTTCTTGACCTATCACGTGGCTTCAACCGAAGACGCCATTTTGTTTTTTGGAGAACAGCCTCACTCTCTCTCTGTCTGTAACCCCATCCCCCACTGCTGCGTTCTTGACCAAACACGTGGCTTTAACCGACGACTGGGGGCGGGGAATAGAGGACAAAAAAAAGTCAGCTGCCATTTCCTTGTTTGACGAACGGGCTCATTCACAAACGACACATCATTCATTGTGGCAGCTCCGTGTGTATGCCGAAAAATAGTTCATACGCCAAGGTGAAATTTTCATAAATGTAACGTTCGTAAACCGAAAAGTTCGTAAGCCAAGGGGTTCGTAAACTGAGGTCCCACTGTATTGCTTTGCTGCCACCTGTGGCCTCTTGAGGATATTATAAATCTCTTCAGGGTCATCATTTACTCATGGATGCTTAAGATTCCCACCAATTATTGGATTAAACATTCGGCCAATGAAATTAAACAATTTGCAAGGTAGTGGGGTTGAAACCCTGCAAACGGTTCTCATTCTATGGGCAAGGCTATCTGCAGGGCAAAAGTGACGTTGTAGTTATGATTTACATGAATATCAATAACCAGGAGCACAGGATGAGAGACCCAAGTTGAAATGTAAAGAGAGTGGCAAGTGACGAGCCGCAAAATGTCACGAAAAAAATAGATACAGGCTGAGTAAATGTAAACTTTTCCAGCGAGACTTTTGGGAAGTGAACCAGAATTATGTCTGATGTGATCCAGCTCTTGCCATGCCAGGAAAAAACTTCAACTAAAAAGTGCTTTTCAGGCAGGTTTGTCTAGCCTCTAGCGCCTGCAGGCCAGTCACAAGTATGCAAGGATCCAGCAACTCATTAACTTTGCTCCGCCCCCCCCCCCCCAAAAAAAAAGACTTTCGTTATTAAATGTTTACTTGAGGCATACATATTTTCACCGGTCTGTTGACAAGAATTAAAACTCATCCTATGTTTGGGGTACTTCAGCAAATAACATCGATATTCATGATAAACTAAGACAATCTTTTCAGTGGCGACATTAAGTATGGAGGATGGAGTCCACAGCACATGTTGGACTTAATTAGAAAAAGATTAGAGCCACCGAAAAAATACAATAAAATTTCAGGGAACAATCAGCCAATGCAACATTTAACAATCTAAAATTAATTATTGAAAACAACCACCTTTGCAAATACACTAAGCTTGGATTCACACTTGCATAGGAAGATGCCGTGAGTGAGCAAATTAATTTCCCATGTTAGCGTGAGAAGAGAGACGAGAGAAGCTTTTCCACCTCCAAATCTCTTCCCACCATGGAAGACAGCCGAGACAAAACCTTCGGGGACAAATGCAGGAAATCAAGAACAGTGGCCATCATAAAGTTAGACTGGGGAAAGCAAGAAAGGCGGTGAAAAGACAGATGACAAAAAAACGATTAATCATTTTGTCAACAACTAATTAACTGTCAAATTAATCTATAAGTCTTTTTTATAATGTATATACATGTATTTTAAAATTAAATTTTGATTTGGGATATGGGCAGATTTAATAAAATGCCAAATCCACAGAATTTCAGCCACAACAGCAAATATTTTCAGATTTTCATTTTGGTTTTTTTAAACTTGGACATTTGCAACATCACTTTCACTTTGACAAACAAGAAAATTCTTGCAGATTTTCTGATGGATGTTACGGACTAAAACTGCAAACGAATCATAGTTCATGAGCATTAGTGCATTTTCTGCACTCTCAATTTGAAATAATATCCTGATTTTGAATAAATGGCTGGTAATCAAAACCCGTTTCCCATCAATTAATCAGCATATCAATCAAATTTTAAAACAATTGTTCGCTCTGGCCCGAATTTCGGTAATGTCAACCGAGGAAAGAGTGTATTAGTCGTTGGCATGGTGTCAAACCCAGGACCAGGGGGGCAGATCTGGCCCACTGCATCATTTTATGTGGCCCACAAAACCTTTGAGTTCCATTATTAATGGTAATATGGAATTAAAATATTTCTGATTAATAAAGAAAAGACATAAGCATTTTCTTGTTTGCAAACCGCTTATTGCAGTAACTTAAAAATGTGTTCAATAAAATATTATTATTGACTTTTTATTTTCTTGTTTAAGTCATTACAGTCCCCAGAGGGAAACGGTAAAATATGTGTCACATTATAGTTTGACACCTCTGGTCTTTGGGAATATCGCCAGCCCTGAATTTTAATCCATTTTTTGGGGGCGGGGCATTCACGTGATCTCATGCAAGAACAAAATCATCCATCGCCATAGGTACTTTCTCTGTGGAGTGTTTCACTCCCAAGCATGGAAAAACATCAATACAGAATATGAATGGATCAAGTCGAGTAGAAACCGTTCTACGTGATTTTCAAAAAAAGGCTGTCAAAGAAGCATTTCTCCCATCCTGTTGTGTTCAACGCTGTCGGACACACACGTCACAAGAGATGCTTACACTGTCATGCGTCTAATCATCAGATTACAGGATGCTCGGTGAGAAAACACACACAGAGCTATGTCAATATCCCATTTTTTTCTGATTTATGTGTATTAGGCAAAGTCGGTGAAGAGAACCTCCGTTAGAGCTTTGACGTGGCAATTTGGGGGCGATATCTGTGTAAAAGAGGCTACAGAGCGTGCAAATTGTAAGCGCGCACCACAGGATGCAGTTTTTACATAAAAAAATTCCATGCATACTTTTACTTCTTGAGAATTTACAATTAAATTATTTATCCCATTTTGGTTGCATTTTCATCCCATGCCACTTGGATTTCCCAAAGGACATTTTTCACATCTTTCTAACAATGAAGTGTACGCTTTAAGGAAGAAAAAAATGTATTCTACCACAATATTAGCTATGTTTCCACCCATTCCAAGCTAGTTTTGTGATACTTAAAAAAATAACTCAACTCATGAGGCCAGGAGAGATTTCCATGTCTCTTTTTTTGTCCACCATGAATGTGACCTTCAATTAAACATGTTCATCTTTGAGATTGGATGTAACCCAATGTTTTTTTAATGTGGTTGCATAAGTGTACACACCCCCTTACAAAGCCATGTTAAATGAAAGGCAGTGCATACAAAAACTCTGCTTCTGATTAATCCAAAATATATCTGAGTGGTTCTAGTATGATTTTTCTTTCTCGAACAAGAACAACATGTCTAGGTTTGGGACAATTCGTCACACTATGTCAATTTGGAAGTAATTCCAAATGGTACATTTGGCGTAAACATTATTCATCAGCAAAACAACACCAAAACTACAGTCATGAACGGCAGTAGATCGATCACACTTGAGGCCTGTTTTTTTCCAGCGCTGGAACTGCAGCCTGAGACGTGGTCAAAGGAATTAATGAACGGTTGGCTCTTGATGGTTCACCTACGATTGTGAACACGCATCTTGAGACCAACATATTAATTTTCGTCGGTCATTGAAAATGACATTAGAGAGAGGGTCCAAAATAACATTTGTATCACCTAAATCAATTGAAAATGAATTTGTCATTTCCCCAAGACTGTTTACCAAAGCGCTATGGGTGGAGATCATTAACAGAGCCGTTTTTATAAAAAGCCAGTCCCGGGGGCTAGTTTACAACTGGCACTCAGTACCCATCCCAAAGTCTGACACATATCTGCTGAAAGTCAGGGTGTGTCAATATGGGTTTGCTCAGCCAACAGAGCTGCCAGTTAAATAGTGCCCGACTACAAACACATGCCTTATTACCACGCTGCGAAACAACATTTTTTCACAAGTGGGCCCGACCTTTGGGAATACAAATCAAGCACGTAGAACCAAAAAAACCCAAAGTTGAAAACCAATCGTTCAAAAATATTTAACTCCATACCTTCAAGGGTTCATTTCAACGCGCTCACAAAGTGTGGTGCTCATTCGAAAACTTCAGCAGCTACCGATATTCCAAGCCATCAAACACATAAGACATATGTCCTGGTTTTACGGGAAGATTTTTGACTATAATGGCCATAGGCTGGCTCCATTCATGCAACATGCTAGGGTGTTGCCTAAAAACAAACATTCGTTAACCCAGATGTACCAACCTGTTTGAGCCACACGATGTGTGTGACAGATGCTCAGTTAGAGTAGGTAGGAATACACTGTGTGAAAAATAAATGTTAAAAGGCACACTTTGCCTTTCAATTAATGACGACAGTTTTATTTCCCTTTGGTTCATTGTTGGTCTGCTCTTCAAGTGACATCATCATTATGTCTACAGAACTGAACACAATTTTAGTCAGAGCCTAATTGCCAATGCACTCAGTTTTTCATAAATGGGCTGCAAATATTAAAATATGAAAGTGATCGAGATACCATTTGATTTTCATTTTACCGACATTGGAAATGTGTAGTGGCCAAGAAAATATTTTAACCCATTCACTGCCAGATGAAGTGCTAATATGTGTCCACTCCAGTGGCAGGGTTTTTGTCATTTTCACTCAAATTGCAGGACCCACAGAATATTGAGTTTTAGGATTACATAAACATTCAAGGCAGCGTAAAAAATCTTAGACTCTCTTCTTTCATCATAAAAAAACGTTTTTGTCAATCTTATTTGGTTCTAAAGTTTATTTGCAGTGGAAGTGGGGGCGTCTGTACAAAAGGCAAATGCTGCCCACTCGTGGGAGTGAAAAATATTGCCAGAGGTCTGACCGAAGCTTGATCTGCACCCCCTTGCGAGAAAAAACAAAACCCGAAAAATTCGGGAGTGCCGCTCCACGTCATGATTTTCAATTCCCGGATAAATTCAGGAAGGGCAGCGAATGAGTTAGTTAAGTGTAAAAGCAAATTACACAACAGTTTTAACACTCCCAAAAGGGCTCAGATCTTCAATTAATGACAACAAAATAACACAACTTCAAATACAGTAAAGTCTCGTTATATCGATATTCAAGGGAGTCCGAAAAAATATCGATATAACCGGGACTATCGATATATCCGACCCTGTTTGCATGTAATTTTCTCCGTGCGTGCATAGAAATAGTATCGATATAACCGGGACTATCGATATATCCGATATCGATATAACGAGACTTTACTGTAAAACATTTTGAAGGCATCATAAAATCCTAAGGGGTGGATACAGCAGATGACTGATGACAGACTTATAATCATAAAACGAAATTAACTACCGTTGAACACCAGATATATTCTCTTAATTTTGATGATCTTAAAGTGACAAACGGCGCCCACACCAGGATGACCCAAAATGACTGCAACCAATGTAAGTGCCAGGAATTGCTTTAAAAAAAATATATAATTTGGGATCAATATTTAAGAGCTGAGTTTCATGCGTGGTTCATTTATTCAACATTCCCAAATGTGCTCCAAATGTCCCCCCTTTAAGTCTTATTTTGTCAACGACACAGACACCATCCTCCCTTGCTGCAGAACCACCTGTGGTCGTGCTCTCCTACAAATGTGAGGCGCGTTGTATCCTCTGCATGATCACATGGTTGCAACTTGCAACTATGCCAAACTTTGTTCCTCCTCCAAATTTAACAAGACAAAATAAATGACTGCTAATTGAAGGCTACGAAGTGTGCCTTGTTTCATTAGCGTCTGCACATACTGATGCGTTTACAGTTCAAAGGAGATAGGGTGACACTTTGTACTTTTTCTTCCTTTACCCACCCAAGCCAACTTGTGCGGATTTTACTGCTCAGACTGACCTTACATTGAGTGATGAAATAAGTCAAGCTACGGGCAATTCCAAATGCTTCTTTGTATTACACACGTGAGGGCTGGAATTCCATTTCGTTGAGAACAAAGTGTGCGCACTGGAGTTTTAATCAAAGATGGTATCTGGATTAAGAGGCTCAGAATTCGTCATGCTGCATGTGCTTCCTTCAATTTCCTTCAACTCATCATCCCATTCGGAATATAGAAACAAAATGTGTACCCTATTGAGGGCCTATCAATCCCACCCAATCAGATAATTCCCCTCCAAGCGAAAATGTTCTTATCTTTTTCCCCCATTAAATATCAAGGAGACTACAGGAAGGTCTCTTTTAATAATAAACATCCTAAAATATTTCAAAATACCCTGAGAAAAGACACTGTCAAAACAAGCCCCAAAATGACGACAATCATCATAAATGCACGTGAGACTAGAAGTTGGCAATAACAATGCAAAATACGTGAAACACTGAACATGTCTACCAACTTTAACAACGTACATTTTTTGACTGGTGCTACGCAGAAATGTATAGTCCAAGAAAATGGTAATACATCATTTAAAGGACAACCGACGCCGCCGGACAAGTTGTGTCCATAATTTGTAAAATCACTTCAAATGACTTCTACTGAGCATATTTTACAAAGATTCCACCGCATATAGCTATATTTTACGTTTTAAGACTCGCGCTGAATATTCAGGAAGTCTTGTTTTTGAGTTGGTGACGATACCTACCGTGACGTCACGGTAGGTATTGTCACTGACCGAGAAAGCAACACACAATGTATTTTTGGGTACTTTGGTCTGAAAACTTCATGTTGATCCGTGTTTATGACGAAATTAGATGGAAAACACATAAATAACGCGATGGTGAATCATTGTGTGTTATACCAAGACTACTATTTAATACGAGCCGACACAAATTCTCAGCAGACAAATAAGCCTATATCTAACGGAGCTTGGGCGCCATCTTGTGCATTTTCTGGTACGCTACATTTCAGTCCAGATGCCTCAAAATGTCACGGAATAACTCATTAATCGATTTCAAATATTTATGCTTTCCTCTTTGAAACTATTTGAATCATATTCATAACTGGATGAGTCACAAGAAAGCATCTTCTCCGAATCTGAAGCCATTGTTTTGATTCTCAAGCAAGGCAAGATGTCTTGGCGTGACATCACAAACAAAGGGGTGGGGCCTTCTGAAACTGCTCATTTCCGGTTTCATTTTGAAGTAGTTTTTGGACACCAAGTAATTTTTATTGGTGTTTTTCATTTGACTAAAAATATCAGCCCGACGTGTTCTGGGTATTTTAGATGCTATCAAACGTTTCTCTGATGCCAGTCAGGAAACAAAAAAATTGTGTCGGTTGTCCTTAAAGACCACCAATATCACATCACAATTACATAAATCATACAAAAACAAACTAGAACACCATATCATATACTTTGCAAGACAAAGTTAGCCCTATGAATTATGAATTCAAAATTATATCTTTGTTTTACAAAACATTGAAAAACTGAAGTGCAACGCATCCATTTCTGTTTTGTGAAAAAGATCATCGTAACCTATGTGTGAATGATCCTGGCCTGAACTCCTGCTCTTTTTAGTGTACAAGGTAGTAGCTACAGTACTTTATTTATTGTAGAAACTAGACCAATTTTCAAGCAGGAATGGAAAAGAAAGGATGACAAATGACTGAACACATTACACTCTGGAATAGTTCTTTTAAAAATGGAGATATGGACCATAAACCGTCTTATCAACTGTATCAACTAGTTGGCAACATTGGGGTCAACCGGATCCCAATATGCCACAGATTTGCATATTCATAAGCAGTCGGAATCATGACAATTTGATAAGTGGGTGATATGTTTTGCATACCACCATGTGTACTAACACGGCATGACATGAAAACTGAGCATTTTGGATCCTCTGTCACGCGTTGAAGGATGATTATGCTTACCCAACAGAAGCAGTTTCAGCTCCCTCCTAGCATCCCGTTTGTCCCGCCGCAGTTGCTTCTCAATCTCAGAGTTGATCCTTTTGGACTCCTTCGCCTCTTCGCTCAGGCAACAAGCCATCATGGAGTCAAGAGTCATCACCGCATGAGCCAGAAAAGCCCTGCCTGACAGATGAGGGGGGGGTGGGGGTTGGAAGGTCGCACCAGGCTCAGCAAGGGCTCTCCAAGCTCAAGTCAATGGAATCCCGTTCGGTCGAAGGGATCGTGCAACTTTCTCTGCTCGTTGCCGGTGACAAATATCTGACAGCTTAAGACGTATGCAAATTCGCAGTTTGCAACAGAAAAAGACTTGTCGGAAGAATGCAGGAGAAAGCGAAGTTTGAAAAGGTATACAAGACCATTTCATTTGTTGAAAAAAATATTAGAAGCAACGAGCTAGACATGTGGGGGAGTTAAAAATATTTTTCCAGTGTGCCAACACCTTTTTAATCATTCCCAGCACCGCTGCTCAATCTCGCAACCTCAACAACTGATACATACACACCCCAAAAAGGCCTAGCTTTGACAAACACTCATGTCCAGGAGACAGTGGGTCAGTGCTGTCTGTCCCTGCCACATTTGTTGGCGCCCTCCCGCAAGCCTAGCCTCCCAGACCCCGACGCTTCACGCCCGCGCAGAGGTAGCAAACGCCTCCCGTAAATCCGTCCATTTACCGCACGCGCCCGTCGTCGAGCTCTCGAAGCCAAACATTCGAGTCGCGCAAGGAAAACAATAGTAACAAGAATTCCCCGCTTATTTTTTTTATAATGGGTCAAGTTATGGGGAGGTATCGATGGCTAAATTGACGAGCTAAGCAGTTAGCGAGCGACGTTAGCTTGAGCAAGCCATCCCGGGAATTTTAGAGAGAAAAAAGAACAAACTGCCGGGAGGAACTTCATCGCATGAAAGCGCGCTTAGTCCAAACGCTTTCTCCGGGGCCGAAAAGCCCGCAAAGTGTTGAATATTGACAGTCAAATTGGGTAATTCATCGTTCCTGGTGGTGCTTTTTTTCCTGGTTGGAATATCGCCCCTCCTCGTCATCCACTCCTAGTTCGGTGATGTCACGAGGCATTTAATTGACTGACAGACTGCTACGCGAATGAAGATACAGAGATACAGAAGTGAAGGCGGGATTAGATTTTGCAAGGTAGTGTGAGAAGACGTCTTCCTCCCTTTCCTTCTTCCCTTTCCTTCCTTCCTTTTTGGAGGCGTGTCAGCCCCTGAGCACACTGTGCTCTCTCTTTGCTGCTTCTTCTGGGTGATTACCCATAAACCTGACATCACCTAAATTGAAATTGTTGTAACACAATGGTAGCACGTTGGCCTCACAATTATGAGATTCTGGGTTTTAATCTTGGCTGTATATTTTGCGTTTACTTCCTGTGCATCTATTTGTTTTTTACCGAGTGCTTCCTCCAAGTTGCAACATTCAAAAACATTCATGTAAGGTGAAAGGTAGACTCCAAACGGTCCTAAAGCGTGAATGGTAGTTTGTCTTTATTTGTCCAGTAATTGTCTGGGATTTGCTCCCGCACTTCCATTACATTATTAAATTATACAAAATAGATTAAGAGAGGCGATATTTGCATCCCTTAACTCCCAAATTTGAAGGTTTCGGACGTTTTGCCTCCTATAATAATAAAATAATAAAAGGCAAATCCAATCCAATCCAAGAGGCTTCGTCAGCGAACTAAAGTCTGACTGGTCGTATTGGCCCTATTTATATATCCCTAATGTCCGGACATGGCGGTGCCGGACACAGCTATGATAGGTCCCTACTCTCAGGTTGGGGGGGAGCAGAGGACCACTCCCTGTGGCCCCATTGATTGTTGTTACATTCCTGACAAACGACTGGCCTATTTGCCCCACTTCCACCGGTATTATGATACCGGTGGGAGTGGGGCAAATATTATTTTACCGGTGGGAGTGGGGCAAATAGGCCAGTCGTTAGTCACCTCATGATACCTCTTGGATAGGAGGCGAAATGTCCGAAACCTTCAAATTTGTACAGATGACGGCTGAAGAAACCTTCTCATCGATGGACCACTCCTGTACGACTGAGAGCTTACACAGACGTTTAACTCCCAAATTACATTCATTCCTCAGCAACTACAAAAAATGTGACTGGATCAGTCTGACTTGTCTAATGTTTAATTATTCCAAGCGTCAGAAAGGAATAAAAAGTATCTATATTTATATTTCCACGCGAAAAAAATCATAAAGGATCAAAATGGATCAGTTTGACCCGTGAGAAATCAGTAGTGTAAAAGACATACAGAGGTGCATTGAAATACATCCTTTCATGTCACAATTACAAGCAAGTGTGACATGATATTACAGTATACAAGACAATACAATACATATTGATTTATATAGTGCCTTAACAACGGTCGAAGCTGCAACAAAGCGCTTAACATGGACAACTATTATAGACAGGAAATAAAGCAGCCACAAAGTTAGTAGAAAGGACCAGGGAGTGAAACCAATATCAAGTCGGAATCATTCAGAGTCGAATGCCAAAGAGCACGAGTGAGTTATGAGACAGGTTTTAAAGATGGGTAGCGAGGGGGCTTGCCGAATGTTCAGTGGCAGGTCATTCCAGAGAGTGGGAACAGCAACGGAAAAGGCTCGATCCCCTCTGAGCCTCCTATTATTTTTTTGGCACCTCTAATAATGGCCGGTCAGCAGACCTGAGGTGTCTGGAAGGTTTGTAGAGGTGGATGAGCTCGGAGAGGTAATTTAAAGATTTGAAGACAAATAATAAGATCTTGAAAAGAACTCTAAATTGTATCGGGAGCCATAGAAGTGATGCCAGAGTAGGAGTTATGTGCTCTCTCTTATGAGTACCAGTCAAGAGGCAAGCAGCAGCATTCTGGACCAGCTATTGTGTTGGAATGTGTTATATTTCAAAATTTGAACATAAGACCATGCAACTGTGCCACGTATATTCAACTTCCAGAGATGGCTTTGGGAAGTAAGGAGGACATACCATGTAGTGGTTGCCAGCCAATCGCAGGGCACACAAAGAGGAACAACAATCCGCAATTTAGAGTGCTCCATGAACCTGCGTGTTGACTAGTCAACCATCACCCCCTCCCCCCCACACACACAACTGAGATGAATATTAATGTCATGAACATTTTAAGGTATGGATAAAAATCACTTGATATTCGAACAACTTAGAACCAGTGTTGATTGTGTTCAACTTTGGGATGTTCTACTGAACACTTGATTACACAGGTTCCATGACAGCTAGTGTCAATATTTGAAGTATAGCTTTTCTTTATTTTAGTAAAGAAAGACAAGACTGGGGCAAGGTGTCTCACCTTTCCAGTAAATGTGACGTTGTAATAAATAAATATAATAAGGCGCCATGTTTGCTATTCTAATGTAGCAGGTGAGAAACTAGATGACACAATGTTGAGTAAACTGACATTCATGCAACTTCATTTCTGTTCAAACTGGTTTTGGGTTAAGCTTTAATGACAACAAAAAATGGGTTTTAGGTACTGAAGTCTAACTAAGACTAAGAGTGGAGGGCCAAACAATGTAAAGTAAGTAACAGTCCTTTCTGACATTTGTTTCACGATACGGACAGACAGACAGACAGACAGACAGACAGACAGAAAGAGATAAAGATAGATAGATAGATAGATAGATAGATAGATAGATAGATAGATAGATAGATAGATAGATAGATAGATAGATAGATAGATAGATAGATAGATAGATAGATAGATAGATAGATAGATTGGATTGGATATTGGATATGCCTTTATTAGTCTCACAGTGGAGAAATAGATAGATAGATAGATAGATAGATAGATAGATAGATAGATAGATAGATAGATAGATAGATAGATAGATAGATAGATAGATAGATAGATAGATAGATAGATAGATAGATAGATAGATAGATAGATAGATAGATAGATAGATAGATAGATAGATAGATAGATAGATAGATAGATAGATAGATAGATAGATCAGAACATTTGCAACAGCTGCTCAGTTATGTAAGCACACCAATGAGATCGGACTGTCCTTAAAGGCCACACCTGGGTTTATCTCGCGAAAACAGACGGTAAAACAGATTCTATTGTTGATCTCAAGTGACATCTTGTGGCCATTTGTCAAAAATGCAATTGCAACAACCAGACGCACCTCGTATGACGTCACATACCCAAGCTCGCCTTTAGGTATTTTTTTCTGAGCCTCCCCGGAATGTACACCACTCTGCAGTTGTCATTATACCCATTTATTTTCATTTAATCATGAACAAAAAATTACATTTGGTACAGTTGTTTTTCGTTAAATCAATTGTGGTGGTTTATAAAGGTAAAAGCCATCAAAACCACATGTGTAATGATGTAGATTGGAAACAAACTTGATCAAATTGTTACATTTTACAATGTACATGTATGTACAGATATGTGTGTATTTATGTATACTGGTATGCAAAGTTACAAATCGGTCTCAATATAGCTTAGACTTGTCCTGGAGCAAAAAAAATATACATCGCTATAAATCAGTTTTATGATTCTCATATCTTATCGTAGTCATGGATCAAAAGCATCTTTTACTGTAGCTACGCAAACCAATCCTCATTGTGCAAATATTTCTGAACCGAGCTGTTTCAAAAGAAACAACTTCAACTATGTCCAATCAAAAGGACGCAATCTTAAAATAATTATATTCCAGGGGAGCGTATGATGTTTTATTTCATCAGTTCATTCGGTTTAATCATTGAGCTCGTTTCCCACAGCAGCCAGCCCATAGGGTACAAAGTCTCCAGTCTTATATGCTCTTATTGCCGCCAGCCACTGTGGGGAGAGCTGTAAAGATTCATCAGAGAACGATAAGGCAGGAGAAGCTCTTGAATCAGATCGGAGGAAGAACGCGAGACACCGACCACCCCGATGCATGCTGGGAAGATGAAAGGTGGATCATTTCCTCCCATAGTGGAACCCACACCCACTCACTGTGTTGTAATTCTCTATTGCGTTTTCCTTCCCCTTTTCCTCTTTATGCTCTTTTCTCTGTTCAATGAAAGCCGCACCTTTATATTCCACGATGTGTACAGTACTTTATTTCAAACATCAATTGTCCTCACATGAAGGAATGCAATCATCTATTTCCAGTGACGTGTAGTGAGGTTCATGGCTGGTGAGGCACTGACGTCATCACAGTCAGATTTACAAACATATGAACTACACAGAGTAGCTTATTGACCATTTGATTGGCAACAGTTAACGTGTTTTGTTTAAATTGTCATGTCAGCATTCTTTATATAAAATGTAGCAGAGAAAAAAAGAATAAAAAAAAAAACCTTGTTATCATGTTACCTTTACTTATAAATGAAGTCCATGCGCCGCTCCTTCTGAAGAAAGGCATCAATAACTTCCAGTTATTGATGCAACAGTTTTAAAAGTCTCTCTATTCATTTCAAATTAGATACAGTAAAGTCTCGTTATATCGATATCGGTTATATCGATAGTACGCTTATTACGATACTATTTTCATTTCTCTTGCACATTTCTAGTCTTTTTATGTATAATTAGTACCGTTTAGTACGATGCCCGGTTATTATGATAATCCGGTTATTACGGTGCTCCTTTTCATCCCCCGCCGGCCATTTTTGTTGTTTATATCGATATATCCGTCGCGCCATTGGTCAACTTGGTCACGTGTCTTGTTACGTGAGCCGCCATCGGTCGCGCCATTGGTCGACTTGGTCACATGAGCCGCCATCGGTCGCGCTATTAGTCGACTTGGCCGTGTGACTTTGTCACGTGACACGCCATCGGTCGCGCCATTGGTCAACTTGGTCACGTGTCTTGGTTACGTGCCCAGCACCCGTGTAGCAGAGCCATTTTCATTTTCAGACGCTAGCTCGTGTGTAGCAGACGAGATTGAAGTGTTTGTGTTCAAAGGTAAAAATGGGAAGCAGAAGAAGATTGATGACTTTTTTAAATTGTATACATAATACAGTAAGATGTAAGCGTTGCAGTTTCCCTGTTGTGTTATGTACATGCCCACTGTACTGTATATGAATGCAATCGTTTTTTTGCAACAATGATTCTTGTTTTGTCTGCTGAAGCGCGATGATTTTGAAAATTATTAACATTCCATACTGTGTATTAAAGGACAGCCGATGTCACTTTTTATTCAAATGCAAATAAAAATGACTTAACGCCAAGACGTCTTGCATTGCTTGTGAATCCAAACAATGGCTTCAGATTTGGATAATATGCTTTCTTGTTACACATCCAGTTATGAATATGTTTCAAATACACTGTAGTTCTGAAGATTAAAGCATACATGTTTACAATCATTAAAGAATTATATGTGCCATTTTGAGGCAACATTGGGGGAACATCTCTTACCCCCAAAAAAAAGGGGAGCTAATGGCCAGCTCCGTTTCTTATATGGCGCTTGGCTGCCCTCTTTTGGCGGCTTTTGTTTAATGCAGTTCGGCGCAGGATCGGATATATCGATAGTCCCGGTTATATCGATATTTTTTCGGACTCCCTTGAATATCGATATAACGAGACTTTACTGTATGTAATCCTCAATTCTGAAAATAAGGCAACACGAAAAAATGACTGGATGGTTGTACTTACCTTGCTGTTTACTGTCGCTTGCTGTCACTAATCCTATTATTCTGCAGCCAAGGAGGCGCAAGAAAAATCTGTAATCACCAGCGCCCCCTGTCATGAGGCAGGAGAACCGTGTGCCTCACCTATGCACACAGTTTTGATAAAAATTAAATAAAATAAACACTGTAGTACAGTGTTTATAATGTAAAGTGACTATATACACCAGCTAAACTGTAGAACTTTAGTTCATATATACTAAAAGTGTTTGAACACTCTTGAGGACTTGCACACTGCAAGAATCCAAACTAGGGCGCGGAAAATCCTACTGGACCCTCTGCACCCTGCCCACCACCTTTTCCAGCTACTCCCCTCAGGCAGGCGCGACCGATCCATGCGCACCAAATCCAGCAGACATTTAAACAGCTTCTTCCCCCAAGCCATTGACTCTTTGAACTCTTTGAACTCTTTCAACAGTAGCCAAAATGGAACTGTATAGTGCCACTTAGCAGTTTTTTGTTGTTTTTTTTTTTTGACGACGATACTAGTGCAGCCTGTTCTACCGGAAACAAATTCCTTGTGTGTTCTACATACTTGGCAATAAAGATGATTCTGATTCTGATTCTGATAGCGATATGCAGAAGGACAGCAATGCGGTCTCACTGCAGAGCAAGCCAGCACAGTTAGCATAGTGATTGCACAATCCATGGTGAGGCTCAGCCGACTGCTGCCTCACCACTCGTCTCTACTTATTATTTGAACGGTAAATGTGAAAATTCAGCGATTTTGAAAACAAATCCAAAAACGGTGAAGTTAAATGGAAAAGAACGTTAAAGTAGAAATCACTAAATAAATATAACTGTTTAATTTATTTTTTTATTTGATATTTCCATGATGAGCTGAGGCACGGCCTCACCTTCCTCCTCTGACTGCACGTCACTGTCTATTTCAATATTGTACAAATGTGTTGTGTGCCAAGATGGATCCCTTAGGCCTTGGTGAGTGAATCACAGTTTTGGGAACAAATTCATTCTGTTGTGTGTTCCGTTTGTATGCACTGGACTTTATTTTACTTATTTTCTTATGTGTTTACCTCACACCGTTTCCATAGTAACCAAAAGCTTAGGCGATCTCCAAATAAGTGCGGCTACAAAGGCCCGGACAGACCGGTCTTGCAGGGCAAAAAAGACAAAAGATTGACATCTAAATAAGCAGACCAGCATTGCAAAGAGGAAGGAGTGACAAAATGCTTGCCTGTACTGCTCTCAAAACATTATCTTAGATGACTCACAAAATAATCAGAGTCTGAGATTTCATCATGATTTCTGCACGGGCGCCTCGTTAAGTTCACAGGGTTTCCCCAACACTTTTTTTTAGTTCAAGACCTGAAATGAGTCATTTGAAAAAATTGACAAAAATAATATGCTGTAGTGCATTGAGATAGGAGTGACTTGCTTTTCGCACTGTTAAAAAAAGCTTACTTCGTGATCAGCAACACTTTCGGATATAGTCAACACTTCTTATGAATAAATACATACATAAATAAAGATATAAATAACTAATTAAACATATGAATATATAAATAGACATGAATAAATAAATAAATACAATCAAAATAAACAAATAAATACACAATAAATAAACAAATAAGCAAGCTGCCGGGTGGGTGTTAAATGCCAAACTAAACATAAAATAAAGACAAAAAGACATTATGCCAGTGGTTCTTAACCTGGGTTTGATCGAACCCAAGCGGTTCGGTGAGTCTGTCTCAGGGGTTCGACTGACGCCTCCGCTTTGCAGGGTAAAGCACACGCAACTCAACATGTCAATTAGTTATAACACGCCCGCTTGCCCATCACCGGCTGCGAGTGATCACATTACATTGTTTGTCCAATCAGTGCTTTGGGAAATTTAGTTGGCTGTGTAGTCAGCGTGTGACTGTTGTGACGCTACTGATAGGAAACACTCATTGTCTAACTTTAGGCCAATATGATAAAATTTTCCCAGAGGCAATAACTGAAACACAAATTAAAAGGGGATTTTTAAAAAGAAACCTGTTCATTGTTCATATGTTTTTCCTCATACGTTATTTTGAAACTGCAGACACAGAAGAGTCTTGACTTCCCAGCAGTCGCAACGTTATTCTAAAGGCATGTAACAAAGAATGGTGACAGAAGACGTGATTGATTTCTGGTGTGTGACTTTTATAATATGCAGTACAGTACTTTGTTATGCACATTCCTTCTCCCACTTTGTAAAGGCATGCATCATATTTTAATTGAAGACTCTAAAATGTGAGTGTGAGTCGTTGTTTGTATATACAGTAGGTCACCAGTGGCGGAGCGACAGGATCGCCAGGCCATGGCCACCATTTCTCACTTGATGACATTTTTATTATCAGTGATGTTTCTGCCATTTTTACACAGATGGATTATTCTGAAATGGCCGTGAGCAACATTGTTTCAAGATGTTATTTTATTTTATTTTTTATTTTACTCATTCACTGCCAGACGATGTGCAAATGTGTATCCACTCCAGTGGCAGAGTTGTTGTCATTTTCACTCAAATTGCACGACACACAAAATATTGAGATTTAGGACTACATCAACATTCAATGCAGTGTCAGAAACCTTCGACTCTCTTCTTTCATAAAAAAATTATGTCCCCTCCTAGGAGGGAAAAACATTTCCAGAGGTCCGAGATTGATCCGCACCCCCTGAACAAATTCGAGAATGGCGCTCCACGTCACGCTTTTCAATTACTGAATAAAATTCGGGAATGGCAGTGAATGAGTTAATAGTACAAAGCAGGCAAAGTATACAATAACAGATAATTAGATGTGCTGCTGGCATTATTGCACTTCATTGGTCCTACTAATCTTATTTATTTATGACAATTGATTGTTGCTCATATATCTATGCTACCGATAAATAGCAACAGGCAGAATAATGCAATGCTCTTCCCCAAGATGGCAAAAGGTACAATTCATGTGTTTCACCACCTTGTGACATTTGAACATACGTTTCTTTGAATCACTTAACACAGGGGTGTCAAAGTCATTTTTTGCCGCGGGCCACCTTGTAGTTATGGTTTCCTCTCGTGGGCCGTTATGAATTTGGGGAACCCATTAGAATGTTTAAATCCCTTCAAATATTACATATAGAGCACACAGCAAATTAATGAATAACTCGTTTTCAAATCTGAAGTCAAGAATAATGAGTTTTATAGTGGTTGACATCCAAAAAAATGAAATCTTGGCTCAGATTTTAGCAATCATCATGGAATTTAACAAGTTTGATTTGCTTTCGCGGGCCGAAAAAAATGATGTGGTGGGCCGGATATGGCCCGCGGGCCTTGACTTTGACACATGTGACTTAACAGGTTCAGACTTCCCACTGAGTAAGTATATTTAAAAGTTCTGCCAGTTCAGTACAGTACTGCAAGGAAGACATGTGCTATACTGTGTACAATAAATAAATAAATAAATAAATAAATAAATCTTCCATACCGCTTATTCCTCATTAGGGTCGCGGCGGGTGCTGGAGCCTATCTCAGCTGTCTTCGGGCACGAGGCGGGGGACACCCTGAATTGGTTGCCAGCCAATCGCAGGGCACACAAAGACGAACAACAGTCACTCTCACACTCACACCCATGCATGTTTTTGGAGTGTGGGAGGAAACCGGAGGACCCGGAGAAAACCCACGCGGGTCCGGGGAGAACATGCAAATTCCACACAGGGAGGCCGGACCGGGGCACCAATACAATACAATACAATACAATGCAATACAATACAGAACGATACAATACAATACAATTGATTTAGCTAGCAAAACAGTGAACATAAAGTAAAATAAAAAATGTTACATGATTTGAAGCAGAACTGTTTGTTGGGGAGTCATTTTGCTTTAAATGTAAAAATATTACTAAGCACAGAAGCAGTATGATGGCTGAAATGTCCCTTTTCAGCGATACTGTTATTTTGAAAGTTTTCCACCCCGTCGCGTCTTTCCGGCGCCTCTGCGGGCGCCTTGCCGCGTTCCTGTCGCGCTCATGCCGCGCCGTCGCCTCGAGCGAATTCCAATCGTAACGCGGAGCTTGGACACCGAACATTCCTGCGTAGGCGAGGTACGAGGTGGACTTACCCGAGCAGCAGGTTGGTTCGTGACAAAATAAGTGACACTTTTGGGCCTCTTCAGCCGCACTTCGTCCGCAGGTGCATCCAACCGGGCATCTGACGGGATATGGACCGTGTGAAGGGGGCGGCGGTACGGGGACAGTGACGGACTGAGCTCACTTGAAGGTACTGGACAGTTTTTGTTCATGACCGTTTGAGATTTAACTTTAAATTCAAAAACAAAGTTACTCAAGTTCCCCAAATGGGAGAGGTGTGTACTCACAGGTCGAAAAGATATGCCGAGTAACATTTTGTGCTACAGATTCGTGTTATTTTTCATTTTTGTTTTGTTTTAAATGACCACGGTAAAAAACATCGATTCCTCTCCTTTACAAAGTTAAATGTATAATAATACAGACTCTGAAATCAAGGAATTTATACTTATTACGTTTAAAAGTAAACAATACAACCCCCACAATCGATGGAAAGTGCTGGAGTTAAATTAAACTTGATTCATTTTACGACATACAGTATTTGTGTAGTGATGAATGTGTCATTTTTCCACATAAAAATTAAAACTATTTTGAAATGCACGTGTCACGATGGTCGTTTGCCAAGGTCCTGCCTTCAGCTCATAAAAGGTTTTCCCCAGGTGTGAGTAGTAACACGTTACATTTACTCTGGGACATTTTACTCAAGTACATTTGAGGAATAAATTGTAGATTTCATGCAACGTGTGACTTTGACTTGAGTATTAATGTTAAGAAGAAACAATACTTCTACTCCTTTACTTTGAGCTGAGTTCTGCTCACTGTGTTTATTTTTATCTGATTGATCAATTTTTTTTAATGTTTTCCTGCTTGGTTTCCTGCTTGAGCGCTGCTGCTCAACATAATTTCACGAATCAAAACAAGTCAAGCAGTTACATCAGCGTACACGGTCTTGTCAAAGTAATTAATATATGTGAAAAATGATCAAATACGTGGAAGAATACCCAGAATCCCCCAGGCCTCAAACACATTCACATTTTCAGAAAAAATAACATGTAACGTTGTGGTAAGATGTATATATTTGTATTTTTACAGTTGTTTCATATATATCCATCCATTTTCCGTACCACTTATACCTCATTACGGTGTGGCGGGTGTGCTGGAGCCTATCCCAGCCGTCTTTGGGCACGAGGCGGGGGACACCCTGAATTGGTTGCCGGCCAATTGCAGGGGACACAAAGACATACAACAGTCACTCTCACACTCACACCTCGGAACAATTTGGAGTGTTCAATCTGCCGGCCATGCATGTTTTTTCGAAATGTGGGCGGAAACCGGAGGACCCGGAGAAAATCCATGCGGGCCCGGGGAGAACATGCAAACTCCACACAGGGAGGCCGAAGCATGAACCGGCGACCTCTGCACTGTGAAGCCGGTGTGCTCACCACTCGACTACTGGGCTGAGTTATTTATTATTATTTTATTAATTTAGTAATTCATTTATTTATTCATGCCAGAACAGTTTTGCTGCTTGTGTAATTATTTCAACTGCTCTTTAATACATGCTGACTAGTTACTGAAACTGCAGTTGAACAACAGTAAAGTTTCATTGGAGCTGAATTATGTGGAACGGAAGGCAAGCGACCAGTTGAGAAGAGGGGAAAAGAATATGTATACACAAATAAACTTTCTGTAACTAACGCCACGATGTCGGCGATTTGATATCAGGTGTGTTCGGGCCATGTCGGGCTATTGGCATCTATGCCGGCGCACTTGCGAGTGTTGCCTGTCAGAGGAGGAGCAGAGGTCCATCGCCGTGGACAATGAGATCAAGAAGCAACTCAAGAAGCAAAAGAGGATGGAGCGGCAGGAGGTCAAAGTTCTCTTATTGGGTGAGTGATGCCAACTCTCTTTTCTGACACGTTATAAATCTAAATTTATGGCCCTCCTACAATAGTTTATGGCCGCTGAAAAAAATGCCGTGATGTTTTTCATAACCCACTTGTTGGGCAGCTGTGGTGTTACTTACCGATGCATTGGGTTAAGTACAGTTTTTTTCCGGTGTATAAGGCGCACCGAAGTGTAAGGCGCACCCCCAATGAATGGTGTATTTTCAAATGTTTTCCGTATAGAAGGAAAACGAGACTATAAGGCACACTTAAATGAATGAAAATTAGTTTTCCAAATATAATATATAAATCTAGAAAAGTTTCCCAAATATAAGGCACATCACAATATGTACACATCACAATACAGTAGAGGCTGGGGTTAGGCACTACTTCTGCTAGAGAGGGGAAATGGTGTCCGTGGCTGCTGACAGTAGTTACGAGACATGTTGTAACTCAAAATTACTTCACATACATAAGATGCACCTGCATATAAGGTGCAGGGCCATCTTTTGAAGAAAATGGAGGGTTGTGGGTATGTCTTATACACCTAAAAATACGGTATTTCAAATCTGCAGAGTAGTGTGTGATTGTGTGTTTTTATACACAGCCGTAAACATCCTATGTTATTTCATGTTTAGTTTAGTCTATATGGATGTATGTAGCTTATTAGATAACTTGTTGCATATGTAGGGTGCAACAAGTATTCATTTCCAGTCTAATGTTCTCCCAACCCCCTTCCCATTGCTGATAGGACGATGTCATCGCTGCTGTGTGATAAAACTAGGTAAAAGGGGCGGGCTTCTCTCTCTTGGCTCCCCGCTCCGACTAGACATGTTCTCCTATTGTTTACAAGAATAAAGTCGTTTTTTTGTTCACCATTTATGGTCCCCGCTGGTATTTCATCATAAAACTCAGTTGAACTAAGAACCAGGAAGAGATACAAGAATTAGAATCTAACAGTGTGAAGATTTGATCCAGGGTGGGCGGAACAACTGAAAACAGGACACCATTTTGGTTGGACATTGAGTTTGAAGTACTTATTACATAACATCATTAGGAGAATGTTTTCGGTGCCTGAATGGTTCAGTGGTACGTTACACCCATGGAAAATGGGTGTTTTCTGTCCGAAGAACATTTGGTGTGAAAACTGAAGCCGAATCTGTCATGTGAGCGACTTGCTGTGGGCGTTCCCTGAAAGTGGAAAGGTGCTTTTTCTTTGGAGAAAATGTCGGTCATAAAATATTATATTAATTTTGTTCTAACCGCAGCTATGTTAATAACCTGGGAATTCATTTCTCGGTAGCTTATAACTTACCATCAGTGTGTTGGGTATCAATAACACAGCATTGGCTTGGTCTCTTTTAGATCAGAGTGCTCCTACATGCATTTGCTCTTCCCAAGTTCATCGTTTCATCTGTATGATGGCGCCCTGGCGAATGACAAAGTACAGTGGTGTCTTCAGATAACAGTTGAATTTGTTCCATGTTCAAGCTCATATCTCAGAACACATCTGAAATCATCCCCCTCCACTTGAAATGAATAGTAAAAAAACTGACATTCAATTGTTGTTACACCCTCCCTCAGAGTTTTTTTAGAATCCATCTGTCCATTTTCAACACCGCTTATCATGTGCAGCAGGGATGTCAAACTCGTTTTTTGCCACGGCCCACATTGGAGTTACAGTTTCCTCTCGAAGGCTGTTATGAATTTGGGGAAACCATCAGAATGGTTTATCTCCTCGACATGTTACATACAGAACGCCCCACAAATTAATGAGTAACTCGTTTTCGAATCTGAAGTCAAGACTAATTACTGTTATTGTGGTTTACTTACGACAGTTTGAAATGTTGGTTAGGACTTTAGCAAGTATCATGGCACTTCACATGCTTGAATTGGTTTCGCAGACCGAATCAAATGATGTGGCGGGCCATATTTGGCCCACGGGCCTTGACTTTGACACCTGTGCACTACACTATCAGTCAGTGACTTAGAAAACCAAAAACAAATAACATACAGTGATACCTCGGTTTACGAACCCCTTGGATTACTAACTTTTCGGTTTTGTTCGTTTTCGTTCGTTAACTTTTCCCAGTCCTGTTCGTTAACTTTTCGGTTAACGTTAAATTTATGAAAATTTAATCTTGGCATATGAACTTTACCTTGGCATACGAACATTTTTCTTACATGGGGCTGCCTCAATGAGTGATGAGTCATTCGCAAACGAGCCCGTTCTTCTAACAATAAAATGGCAGTCGACTGTTTTTGTCCTCTATTCCCCGCCCCCAGTCTTCGGCTAAAGCCACGTGATTGGTCAAGAACGCAGCAGTGGGGTGGGGTTGTTAAACATTAAAGAGACAGGCAGACGACAGTGAGAGAGTTTCAACTTTGATAGTTCAAAGGCAGAGTGTAGACTGCAAGGTTAAAATATCCCATCAATCAGGGCCCACAAATAACCCGCACAAGCCATATAAAAAGCTATCAACCCAGCTAAACAGAACACAATTGATGAGGAACTAGATAAAATTATCACAGAGAAAGCACCGACAATGGATCATTCTTCAAGATGGTGAAAGAAGAAGGTTACGTTCCTCATCAAGTGTTTAATGCTGATGAAACCGGCCACTCCATTCCATCAAGCCATCAACGACCATCACAAAGGCAAATAAAACAACTTTATTATACATTACTGTTAATTTATTTAATTATAATACCGTAGCACATTTATTATACATAAAATCAGGTATATTTTGTGTAGTTTGAAGGCTTAGAAAATTAGAAAGTATAAAATTATGTTTTATGGGGACCTCGGAATGGATTATTCTCATTTTAATGGTTTCCTATGGGATATTATTTTTTGGGATACACACTTTTCGCCTTACACACTCTGTCTGGGAACCAATTAACTTCATAAGCCAACGTATCACTGTATTGTTTTTCATAAAAGAGTGACAATTTGAAGGTTTGACATTTTGAAGTTTTTTTGCACAATGAAATGATAAAAATAAATAACCACAATGCAAATATTCCATGGCAGATAAAAAAATGTTTTATTAATGAAGTGATAATAAAGAAGTGTTTGCATGTCACATTTAACGTGAGATTTTTTTAAAAACTGTGACTGGTTGCTGTGTAACAACTAGGTCAAACCCTAGCATAACTTCCTCACTAGCGCATTGCTCATAAAAATTAAGATACACTTTGTTTTGAGCGGCAGGTCCATTGAATGACTTCATCTTAAAAGTTCATGACATACATTTAAGGACACGAGATTGTTTGTATCGAATATTTGTCTACTTGATAATGAGACCAATGTTACTTGTGTTCAACTGCTGTAAATGTTTTTGGCCGTAGTTTGAAGGGCCATAATTTCTTGCCAATTAATCAGTCAGGCTTAAGACGTTAAAAACTTTTTAAGGCTCCACGTCAGTATTCTCAGTGCTTTCGCAATTATCCATTCACATAGTTTTTGCCATTTTCTAACCAGCCAACATGTGACTTGTGATGAAAACAAGTCTGACACCCCTGTATTACAGTAGCTTGCGTAGCCCAAGCCTTTTTGCTGGCCCAACAGGATCAGGAAGTATGCCAAATATGTGCCCACATGCCAGTATGTCAAGAATGGTCCACATTGTGATCACTTGTGAAGTAAAAGTCACCAGACTGGTGAGGACAGTCCCACAAACCTACCGTCCTCTTTAAAATTGACGAATAGCTTGACAGTGGAGGCTGTAAATAAGGCACAAATGTACAGCCGCATGTTTGGTCGCTTGGCCATAAATTCTCCGCGTTCGACAACAAGCCTGCTCTTGAACACTATGATGGAACCAACGCTGATGTTGATGAGATCCAATAATGATGAATAAAGTTTACTGTGTTACTGTCACATAAAATCAGCGGGCATCATGCATTGATGATTAGCTACTTCAGATGGCCGAATTCATCTGTTGCATTGGTCCTTACTGTCACCATTACAAATACAAATTTACTTAACCCCCCCCTCCCTTGCCCCAGAAAAAAAATCATATTTTCAATGACACCTCCCGATCACCATTTTGCATACATAAAAAAATAAAATAAAATTACAAAGTTAATGTATTCACATATAATAAACTAATACAATAAAAAAACGCTTTTTAAACCAGTCTTGTAACAGCGTGCAACTCCTTTGTTACTCTACTTTACTGCAAGATTCCTTTGTCATTTCTATTCCCGTGCAACTTTCACGTCACCATATGCTTGGCATATGGTGTATAACAATGCAGCATTTTGTTGACCCTTCTTGACCCTTTGAGGCCACGTTGCGAGAACTTTTAGCACTTAGAACAATTTTGGGCGTCTTTTTACCTTTGATGGCCACCGTACATCAGACAAATTGAACAAAAGGTTTGCATGATGTCACTCCTACTTGTAAGACTTGTTATTCTTCAATATCATTTACACTGAAGGGATTTAAGTTAATGCACCCCTTTATTTTGTTCGTAATGTGTGTGGGACAATGATAGTGATGGCGTGTTTGGGGAACGGTTGTTAATTGGCACATCCATTCACATCACGCTGCGTTTTCGGGAAACGTGACACACCCTGGCACTAATGCAACATGACATTCCGATTTTCACAGGGATTGGTCTACTGGCTGCAACCTTGTTTTTTTAAGTCATAGGTCAAGGGGAAAACCTTATCACAAAACCTTTTCATGTGAGAAAAAAAACATAATATTGCAAAACGTTGTTGGTTTTGGAAACATTTGCAATATTTATGACAATAAAGTTTGTTTTTGTTAGCATTTTTGTGTCATAATTCTATGGAAATTTTGATTTTAATATTCAGTTTTTAAAGCACTAGTGATTTCAATCTTATGCAAAACGTTATAATCAATGACACTTAAAAGGACACCTGGCACGATCATCCGGTGCCGATTCATTGTTTGTTTGCTGCTTGTTTGCTGCATGCATTGTGTACGTGTTTGTTTAACCTTGGCGGACTTTTACACTTGGTTTTCTTTTGCTACTTTGTATTTTTTCCATTCAGATCATTTTGATGTTTTACATTTTGTTACTGCTGACCCTTATTTTAATACAATTAGTCAAACAACCTCCTGCTCCCTCCTGCCTGCTTTTTGGGATCCGAACCCGCCATCACCACCTCGCGAAACGTGACAGAATGAGCCGGCCAACTATCGGATCCCGCCGGTACATCGGACCCGTCTCATTTCCACCCTGTGCCTGGCAATGCTACGTCCACGTTAGCGCAAGCCTCGTCGCGTTTGAATCGCGTCACTCGACGAGCCGCAACGTCCACGTAAACGTCCGGCCGAGACCTCCTTCCAGGTGGCCGTCCAGGGTGACCCTGGGTGACTGGCATTGCACGCCCACGTCCAGCCACGCTGTCGTCGTGCATGACGAATGGAGTCTCATCCACGACGAGCCGTGCAACGTCCGCGTCAACGTCAGTCCGAGACCCCACTCACCGCTGGATCCCGGAGCGGCTCTGGACTGGTCTCGTTCCCCCGGAGCCGGGCAGTTCACGCCCACGTCGGCGTCCGACCGAGACCTGGTCCCATACGGCCGTACGGGGTGCCATTCTGCGCCTGGCAGTTCGACGTCCACGCAGAGCCATGCGCCGTCGCGTGAACGTGCGAGAGGGATCGCACTCACGCCCACGACGATCCGTGCCGCGTCTTCGTCCACCCCAGGCCGAGTCCCGTTCCCATCAGGCCGCCGCCCGTCATATGCTGGAGAGGCAGCGGTTGCCCTCTCCACTGACCGTTCCCTGGCGAATGGACCTTTTGGGAGACTGTTGGGACTTCTGGAAGCAGCCCCTTGAAGGGGGGGGGTACTGTCTTGATCTGGTTGGCGACCAACGGGGGGCGCTGTCGGCCCCGCCTGCACCTGCACAGGTGCTGGTCGTCCCGATCAGATTGGCGACCAGCGGGTAGCGACGTCAGCCCTGCCGGCAGCCTCGCAGGTGCTGGTCGTTATAATCAATGACACTTAAAAGGACACCTGGCACGAACATCCGGTGTCGATTCATTGTTTGTTTGCTGCATGCATTGTGTACGTGTTTGTTTAACCTTGGCGGACTTTTACACTTGGTTTTCTTTTGCTACTTTGTATTTTTTCCATTCAGATCATTTTGATGTTTTACATTTTGTTACTGCTGACCTTTATTTTAATACAATTTGTCAAACAACCTCCTGCTCCCTCCTGCCTGCTTTTTGGGATCCGAACCCGCCATCACCACCTCGCAAACCGTGACAAAAATGAACTTTGTTCGTTTACATCAACATATTTTTAAATGGAACTCAAAAGTGAAATAATTTCCTATTACGGGATCGTACATCCAGAGTTGCTTGCGTATTGAAGTCTGATGTGTTTTTGCTGCCATCTTGCTGCTTTGAATACCAGAAGTGCGTAAATTTATTGAACATGGTTGCTCCTGTCTGCCTTTCAGACCTTATCATGTCTGCAACATGTACAGGTAACAAAGCCAAAAACTTACCTCTTCACTTTAGGTCATACTATAAGTCGTTTGGGATGACATTTGTTTGTCTTCTGAAGACATTTTTTGGTAGGCTTGCCAAGTGCTTTGGTAGGCTGCCAAATGAAAAACAAAGTAATGTAGTTTATTCAATACATTGTAACAATGAAAATTGTAAAGAGCAGTACATTGGGGAGACTAAACAAATTCTCAAAAAAGACTTTATCAACATCGCAGGGATAATACTAGTGGGCCTCAATCGGCAGTACATATGCACCAAAAAGCTAGCAACCACTCGTTTGATGACAATGAGGTTAAAATCTTAGTGAAAGAACATAGATGGTTTGAAAGGGGAGTAAAAGAAGCGATTTTCATGAAACAACTCAATCCTTCATTAAACCGGTTTGGTAGGGTGAGGTTCAATTTGGATCGTTCATACAATAGCCTACTTAGACAAGATAGGATTAGTAATACTGATGAGGTGATACCGGTTGAAGTGGGGCAATTAGGCCAGTCGTTAGTCAGAACGACAGGAGCAGCTACGGGGAGTAGTCCTCTGCTCCCCCCAACCTGAGAGCAGGCACCTATCATAGCAGAGTCCGGCACCGCCATGTCTGGACAGTAGGGATTCGATGGACCACTCCTGTACGACTGAGCGCTTACATACACGTCATTGCATTCTATTAGTTAACCACCAGATGGCAATAAATTATCCAGACTGTCCCTCAAAAAATATATTTTAAAGTTTTATTACCAGGTATTACGGCAGTTCATTTTAAACAGAAACGTCTTAATGTAATGAAAAAACTCAGACTTTTGTAGAAATATATTGATATATTTAATAAAAAAGTTGAATCATGACAAGAATGAAGTTGAGTTTCCTGAGCACAAAAGTTGTGTATTTTTGTAACATGACAAAAATATAAAATCGTAGGTTTTTTTTTAATGAAAGTGAATTTCGTTCTGAGGACTTTTACCAAGTTGTTGCTGTTGCTTCCTCAGGAACTGGCGAGAGTGGCAAAACCACCTTCATTCGGCAGATGAGGATCATCCATGGTCGGGGCTTCTCAGAGGAAGACAGGAAAGAATTTGCGAAATGCATCTTTCAGAACATCTTCACGGCCATCAAAGCCATGACAGGAGCTATGACCACGCTTAAAATTCCCTATTCCAACCCAGATAATGAGGTACACTTGGCATGACACTACTGACTAAATATATGTTGTATGTGCTGTTTTAGTTATAAACATATTCTTGGGGGGAGGAGGAGGTGGAGGCGGAAATTGATTAATGCCATTTACATTCATATCAGTGGGGGAATGATAATTTCAGACAAGATAATTTTTCTTTACAGGCATGCTCATGGAGTGAATTTAACTCATATTTCAAGGCATCGGTTGTTTATTGATTTATTTATGTCGACGTGGCATGTGTGGGCAATTACAAGCTTTTTTAATGGCTGATTTCCAATGTTTGTGGCAGTATGCATAGCAAAGGTTCATTGTTTTGGTATTTCCCACTGCTGTGCCTCTGAACCACACCATCCTGCAGTTCTACGCCGGCAAAATAGAGAGCGTCAACACATTGCATGTCACGAAGCTGGAGCGAGATTACGTGGACGCCATCCGCCGGCTCTGGGCCGACTCCGGCATTCGGGTCTGCTATAGCCGACGCTGCGAGTACCAGCTCCTGGACTCCACAGAGTAGTAAGTACAGTACAAATAATGTCTTGTTTATGGATATGGTGATGCGGATTGAAAACGATGTCATTGCTTCATTGTCAAAATGATTTGGAACAAATTAAATATAATGAAATGAGATTGAAAAATTGAAATCCATCCATTTTCCGTACCACCTATTCCTCATTGGGGTCGCGGGGGGTGTTGGAGCCTATCCTAGCCGTCTTCGGGCACAAGGTGGGGTACACCCTGAATTGGTTGCCAGCCAATCGCAGGGCACACAAAGACATACAACAGTCACTTTCACACTCACACCTAGGGACAATTTAGAATGTTCAATCTGCCTGCCATGCACGTTTTTGGAATGTGGGAGGAAACCGGAGAACCCGAAGAAAACCCACGCAGGCCCACGGAGAACATGGAAACTCCACACAGGGAGGCCGGAGCGGAATGCGAATCAGCGACCTCTGCTGCACTGTGAAGTCGACGTGCTAACCACTCGACTACCGGGCCGCCCTTTTTTGAATAATGTAATAATGAAATATTTATTTAAGAGTCTACATGATTTTCATTATTTCAATTGAACGACTGAAATGAACTTACTGGCTCTATCGTATTCAAGGTGGGGTAATCAAACTTAAGGTCCGGGGGCCAAATTAGGCCCTCCATTTAATTTTACGTGGTCCATGAAGTCAACTCATTTACATGGACATCATGTTTCTTCCTCGAATACCCAACTGACAACTGAAAATTGTCTTCAGTTTTTGAAAATTAAGAGCAAAATATTTTTTTTCATCAATCCATCCTCATGAGAATCACGGGGGTCCTGGAACCTATTGGTCCGAACGTCAAATTTAGTTAGTTTCCATTGATTTATTGTGTATATGTGATCATATGGGCCGGTAGTCGAGTGGTTAGCACACCGGCTTCACAGTGCAGAGGTCGCTGGTTCGCGTCCCGGTCCGGCCTCCCTGTGTGGAGTTTGCATGTTCTCCCGGACCCGCGTGGGTTTTCTCCGGGTCCTCCGGTTTCCTCCCACACTCCAAAAACATGCATGGCAGGCAGATTGACCACTCCAAATTGTCCCTAGGTGTGAGTGTGAGAGTGACTGTTGTCTTTGTGTGCCCTGCGATTGGCTGGCAACCAATTCAGGGTGTCCCCCGCCTCGTGCCCGAAGACAGCTGAGATAGGCTCCAGCAACCCCCGCGACCCTAATGAGGAATAAGCGGTACGGAAAATGAGATGAGATGAGAGATGTGATCATATGAGGGATACATTTATATGAGTTCATAGTCATAATTAACCTCTGAGGAAAACCATAATGTGGTTTTCCTCAAAGGTGGCCCGTGACGAAAATGATTTTGATGTCCCCGTTTCAAATGATTGGTCACAAACTCTCCCTAAGTGATGAAAGAAACAAAGCAGAAGAACATAAAGTGTACGACCTGCTGGAAAGGCAGCCACTTACTCCGAGAAAATGTTGTTTCATTTTCTGACCAACCATTACGTTGACTCGCCGCATCACGAAACATGTTCCTGTTTGTTCATATTTTGAAATCCAACCGATAGAGGGGAAAATTCCTTCTCTTCCAGACTCATTCCCACTGCCTACGTTCAGTCTCAAATGTAAAGGAAACAATGTAAAACGGACCGATGAAGTGGCTTTGGGGTTTTTCAGATTCCGAATCAGAAATCCTTTATTTGTCCCACAATGGGGAAATTTGCAGTCCACAGCAGCAATTTGAAAGGGGATGGGGTGGGGGGGGGGGTGAAAGGATAGAACACAAGATATTCTAAGCATAACAAAATAAAAATGTCAACTGTATACTGTGCAAATGTAAATGTGCAAAACCGTTTCATAAATCTGTACATAGTGCAAGTATTTCTAATGGAAACATCGATCAAACACCAAGTCACAGTTCACCTCTCATATTCCTGTTTGTTGAGCAGTGTGAGCGTGTGTGTGCCTAAACAGAAGCCATAAAGACCTCGTCGGTACACACCGCCTCAGCTCTCCTTACCTTTTTTAATAATGGCTAATTTATCACACACAGTCACTGTTGTTTGTTTTGCACTCAGGTGGGAGGCAGTTTCCTGGTTTTTTACAAATAAATTATTTTCTGTGTGTGTGCTTTCAGCTACATGAACCAATTGGACCGCATCGCAGAGCCAGATTACATCCCCACTGAACAGGATGTGCTGAGGGTTCGATTTCCTACCACGGGCATTCACGACTACTCCTTTACCATCAGCAAAATTACGCTCAGGTGACTTCCAGGCATAGTTTCCTCATTGGGAAGAATTCTATGACGGATGACAGAGAGTTGAATTCATTCCATGACAATATTCACAACTCAAAACATTTCATATGTGAAATAGTTTTTCTCCATTGAAATTTATGGGAATTACATTAATCCATTCCAGTGATGCTAAAGGGGGGTAGAGATAGAGAAGGTGGAGGATTTTAAGTACTTGGGGTCAACTGTCCAGAGCAATGGATAGTGTGGAAAAGAGGTGAAGAAGCGTGTCCAGGCAGGCTGGAACGGCTGGAGAAAAATGTCAGGTGTGATGTGTGATAGAAGGGTTTCAGCTAGGATGAAAGGAAAGGTGTATACAGTCCAAACAGCCATGATGTTTGGACTGGAGACGGTGCCACTGAAGAAAAGACAGGAAGCAGAGCTGGAGGTAGCAGAGCTGAAGATGTTGAGGTTTTCTTTGAGAGGGACCAGGTTGGATCGGATCAGGAATGAGTACATTAGAGGGACAACTTATGTTCGAGGATTTTGACAGAAAGTCAGAGAAGCCAGACTGAGATGGATTGGAATATGTGCAGAAGAGAGAGAGTGACTATATCGGGAGAAGGATGCTGAGCCTTGAACTGCTTGGCAGGAGACTGAGAGGAAGACCAAAGAGGAGGTTTATGGATGTTGTCAAAGAGGACATGAAGGTAACTGGTGTGAGAGAAGAGGATGCACAAAACCGGGTTAGATGGAGGACACTGGTTCGCCGTGGCGACCCCTGAAGGGAAAACCCGAAAGAAAAAGAAGACATTAATCCATTCCAGCCACCCTCCTGCCATTCATTTTTTTAGAAAAGCGAAAATTCACAAAAATATGGTATTTATATTAACATACAGTAATAACAAAGTAGAATATAAAGAATATATTGGGCGTTGCCTGGCATGTGCCTTGGCTAGATGAGGGCAGACACTCCCAAGAACAATTTCACAACTGAGTCAGTAAACCGCAGTGATATGAATCTATTTTTTCGCATAGCCCAAAGAATATACCCATTAGTTGTTTGTTGTCTGTGTACATATGTTGCTCCAAAGTTTGTGTTCAAATCGCCATTGTTTAAACAGCTCTAAAACGCACACGACACAGATGCTATTTGTTAGCCTGTCGATGGTATTTTGCATTTGCGTGTTCGCATTCAGCTAAACGGATGTCATTCTAATTCAAACTCTACAGAAGAAGGATAAACGAACCTGCTTGAAAAATAAGTTAACTGAAAGGAATCTTCCTCACTTTTTTCCTCGTCTTCTCATCCCCCACTCGTAGGATCGTGGATGTAGGCGGTCAGAAGTCAGAGCGTCGGAAATGGATCCACTGCTTTGAGAACGTCACTTCGCTCATCTTCCTGGCCTCCCTCAGCGAGTACGACCAAGTCCTTGAGGAGAGGAACACCATTGTAAGTGTCATCGATGAGTAAAGCGGGTACAAGAATACTAATGTTGCAGATTTTAACTAATTTTGAAAAAAAAAATCCCAAAGAATATTCTTTATTCTGTATGGCCAAATAGTAATATTGACATAAATACATTAAAATAAAGCCAATAGAAAATGAATTGACAAAAACTAAAATGAAACATAAATCTGTTGTACTCTATAACGGTTGGTTTGTGTTAAAATGTAGTTTTAAATTGTTTTCTCAGTGTTAGAAGTGCACTCGTTCTTATTTTATTTCGTTGATGGATTTTTTTTCCGTTTTAGGTACGTATTTTGATAATTAATTGAAGTACAATTTAATAACATCGCACCTTCGTACCCAGCTCATGTTCCTCTGATTCTCACTTATGCTTAACTGCCAGCAGATGTCACTCAAATAAAAGAAAACCTTTTGGACAAGGAGGCGTCAATTGCGCTCTCGCATACTTTTCATGTCAAGCAAACGCTGTTTCGAACTACACTAAGCTGTACACAATTTCCAATGTCCCGATTATAGCCCTCCCTCCGTTTTTATGAAGAATATTTTTTTTTTATATGTGTGTGTGGTGGGGGTGGGTGCGGGGTATGTCGGGTCACTTTGAGTAAGGATGAAATAAAAATACATTTAGTGTATACTTATGCACATATATTTATACACGTATATTTATACACATGATGCTTTTATATTCTGCTTGCTTGTTCTGTAGCCACAAAGGGACATGTGTCTTCTTGTGCCGGTCCCAAGCCCGGATAAATACAGAGGGTTGTATCAGGAAGGGCATCCGACGTAAAAGCTTGGCCAAAACAAACATGCGGATCAAACCTCTAAAGATGGAGGACACTGATTTGCTGTCCCGGCCCCTTGAAAGGAAAAGCCGAAAGGAAAAGAAGAAGATTTATACACATATAGTGTATAAAATTCTTAGTGTATATTCTCAAAATGATTTGTATTTCAAGTGGCTTATGAACCCCCCATACACACATCCACCTCATGTACACCCTCATTTCTTGTGTGTGTGCGTGTGTGCGTGTGTGCGTGTGTGTGTGTGCGCGTGTGTGTGTGCGTGTGTGTGTGTGTGTGTTTGTGTGTGTGTGTGTGTGTGTGTGTGTGTGTGCACGTGCGCGACTCAGAACCGCATGGAGGAGAGCCTGGCTTTGTTCTACACTACCATCCATTCACAATGGTTTCTCAAGACCTCCATCATACTTTTCCTCAACAAAACTGACATCCTGGCTGACAAAATACTCACCTCTGACCTGAAGAAATACTTCCCCGATTTCATGGGTAAGCCTCGTTCGCTCAGATGGATGATAAAATGGCAGTTTGGTTTTTACTGCAGTGTTCCTCAATCATGAGTGAGCCATTGCGCATATGTCAACTTTTTCTGTTTCTTTGAACTTTTATTTTTGTGAACACACATTTGAAGTACAGTAAAGTCTCGTTATATCGATATTCTCGGGAGTCGGAAAAAATATTGATATAACCGGACTATCGATATATCTGATCCTGCGGCATGTAAATTTTCTCCTTGCGTTCATAGAAATAGTATAGTAATAAGCAGTACTACAGATATAACCAATATCGATATAATGAGACTTTACTGTATTATATTCTCTCTCATATTTGAAAGTGATGGCCCGTGTGTCCATTTTAAAAAACAAACCTAGAATAAAAGTATGTATCACAGATGTTCGCTCGGACACTGTGAACAAAGGCTCTAACACAAGACGATTGTCTTTTACTGCTGGCAACGGGTGCAGTTTTCATGAAGCCACTTTGTGTGCGCTTTTTCAACAGACCCCTGCCCTTGCAGTCCTCTGTCCATCTATGTATTGAGAGTATATGCACATTTAAGTGATGCATTAGTAAAATATAGCATTCTTAATTTTAATACCACGCCACTGGACGTCCCATGGTACAAGCACTAACATCCATAAACCAACAGAACGTAGACATTTTAATGGGTTGTCTTTCCATGAACTGATAGATTTGTAACCTGGCTAATGAGCTCTTCCTGTGTAGGAGTTTAACAAGTCCTAAATTTCTCCCATGGCTAGATTTCTTACATGAGGATGACAGTTTAACAGGCTGTGTCTGTTCACCTCAAATGGACCCCAGATTCTCTGTGCTCCCATTGTGGGCCTTGTGTTCGGCCAACTAAGTATACAACAGCATGAAACTTTTAAATATGATAACTTCTACTCTGTGTATTCTCTACCAGTACGTCCGCGTGTGCGATGCTGTGACCTCACTTTGAGGACATTTTCTTGAACACAACCTCTCTCATTTTTCTTCGAGAACCACAATCACTTGCACTTTATTTCAATTTGGGTTGATAAATGACAAATGGCAGCGAATTACAGGCTGTGGTGTTGATTGGCTCTCATCCAATTTTTTTTCTCTTCATTGTGTGACTCATGTACAGAGTCACAAAAGTCATTTGCAAAGTGCCTCCACATCCCACCCCCAGCTGCTTCAGATTCCTTTTCTCCATCACCAAAGTGAACCATAATTAGGGGCTCTTTTGTCCATTCTATATTTCAGCTTCACATGACTCACTTCCTGCAGGTGATGTTTTATTTTATTTATTTTTTACTTTTATTGTATGAATGTATTTTACGTATGGCCTTTGCCGCCGATGTACAGTAAATGTTTGCACTCAGAGCATTGCTTCGCCACTTCACATCTTCCACCTCCAGCATAAACGCCTTGTCTTCCTGTTGCCAATGGCAACCATGAATAAATAGACAAACCCCCCTCCCAAAAAAATCCCTTAACGTCTGTGGGGTCCTTAGGGAGAGTTTGGGACTGTTGAATATTCAATTAATGCATAAAATGGTTGACTCATTAGTGTGTATTTATTTATGTATGTATTTGTTATTTATTTGTTTATTTATTTGCTCGTGTATTTGTTTATTCATTTATTTATTTAATTATTTAACAGCTGGCATAGGCTCCAGCACCCATATGAGGATAAAGCGAATCGGAAATCTCGCCAAGACTATTTTATCCCCCCTAAAAAAAATCTATCTAATGGAATCTGATGCCAATGACACCCATTCTTAGGATTCCTATTCTCAGCAATTACCATGAACGTTGTTCAAAGAGTTAGAATACAGAATGAGTATGTTGTATCTCCTATTATCATACTATGTCCAATCCATTTCCATGTGTTTTTTGACCAACAACCGTCCCCGCAACCCCACCACCCCTCCCCCCGGTCTGTGCTTTTGCACACAGGTCGGAGACAGGACGCGGAGGAAGCCAAAAAATTCATCCAAAAGCTTTATAGGCAGCAGGTCAGCAACCCAAACAGCAAAGAGGAAAGAAAAACCCTCTACCTGCATCACACCTGCGCCACAGACACGGACAACATCCGCAAGGTGTTCAACGACATTAAGGACACGGTGCTGCTCAGGTCTCTAATAGAGTACGGCATCTTCTGAACATTGGGAACAGGACGGTGAGAATGAAGGCCATTTTTTTTTCTTGCACATATGAAGGAGGCGGACACGGACGGCCCACTGGCTTATAAACAGACAAACATCCATTTATGGATGTTTTAGGGTGGCGGTTGAGATGGAGCCTATCAACAACTGCCAGCCAATCAGAGTGCAGTACAGACAGCAACCATTTGTGTGTGTTGTGGTCATGGTTGTGTCATGTGGCTTTCATTGTAAAGTTCCTTCAGGTAACCTAAATTGTGATTTTTTTGTACCAGACTAATGTAAATTGAGGATGATCCAACGCGTTGCACAAGTGTTTAATAGAGACTTATTACACGTTGTACATAGATCCGACATCAAGTACTATCACGGCTTCATCTGTGGTGACATTTATCCTTCTCATCTACAGCACGTTTGGCGTGAAAGTTCACACTCAGGTAGCAGCACTTTCAGAGTTAAACGGCTTTTCAGGCAGAAAATACAAATTTGTTACAGTGGCAACTCCCATTTCCATTCTCTGAAATACGTAATAGCAATACACTCAACCCCTGCAAAGTTATTACAAGCCATTTTTGTTCTTTTAAAAAAAGATACAACCACAAATAGTCGCATAAAAATGATAAAATGCTTCCTCAACTTGGATCTATCTTTTTTTTTTTAAGTTAACTCATTCCTTGCCATTCCTGAACTTATTCTGGAATTGAAAAGCATGACGTGGAGCACCATTCCCGAATTTGTTTGGGCTTTGGTTTTACTTGCGGGGTCTGCTGATAAAGCGCTGGTGAGACCTCTGGCAATGTTTTTATCTTCCACGAGGGGGCAACATTTTATACCTTTTGTACAGCCACCCCCATTTCAAGCTCATATAACTCACGACCCATAAAGCCTCGGAATTAACTCCTTTTTTTCTGATGAAAGAAGAGAGTCTAAGGTTTCTTGCGCTGCATTGACTATTTATGTAGTCCTAAAAGTCAATATTCTGTGGGTCCTGCAATTTGAGTGAAAAGGACAACAGCCCTGGCACCGGAGTGGACACATTTTTGCACATCGTCTGGCAGAGAATGAGTTAATATCAGCCTCTTCGAAGTAACCGTCAATAATTGTGTACGTGTATTTATGAGCTGGTGCAGCATTTAACCCTTTCATTACATTGGACAGCTTATCGTGTTATCCAGTTACAGGGTGCATGAAAGGGTTAATAAACCATGTGATGGGAGCTCCCTACTTAATTTGAAGATTAGGGCCAGGGAAAATTCAACTCAAACATCCCCCAAACTATGATGCCATAATTTCCGCTAACAACCCAGGCTAAACGGAGCTCTGATCAGACATAAAGATCCAAGCCTTCATCGGAATCCATCACCCCAACATAGTTCAGTGACACAAATCGCAAGGGGGGAGGATGGACTGTCGTCCCAATTACACTAAAATCCAACATTCAACAACAAAACAAAAAAAGGAAATGAGCCACATGCTCCTTCACCAAGACATTTGCTGACCTCATCGCAATGTTGACCACATTTTAGTCAAAGCTAAAAAGAATAAACACACGTCGCCAGCTAAAATGATGACACTGGTGATTATGGGTGAGCAATGTTCAAATAATATTCTTAATTATGTCCTATTTATGACATATTTGAGAAGGGCAATGTTTTAGAAGTGGGAGCTCCTCACTGGCTTCACAAATGTGTCTCTTGTTTATTCATCTACTGTATATTTTTTTCCAATGTGTTTATTCTCCTTTCCCAGTATCACCCTGTTGAACGTTGTATGATTTTATTATTATTATTTTTAACCTGACAATATCCGGAGCAGTCACTTGTTTGTTGGCAGATTTTGGTGCAAGAAGGAATTGTTCGCAAATATTGAAAAATGATGAACACGTGAAGATAATATTTGCTCTTTTTGGCCGGTTGGAAGTCTTTGTCATCTTATGTGCCTACAAGAGATGGAGTGGATTGATAACTTGATTAAAGATAAATCTCCCTCACGGCTTTATATTTTTTTTACATCTTAAAACTGATGTCAACCTTTATCATGACCTGGCTTTCTGCAGGAATTACTCACAAAATGTGATCCGATCTCCTCTGAGTCAGAGTTTTCCCCCCACTAAAAATCACACCAGATTTTACAATAAACCACAGGTGTCAAAGTCAAGGTCCAGGGGCCAAATCTGGCTCGCCGCATCATTTTATTCGTCCCGTGAAAGCAGAGCAAGCATGTCAAGTGCCATGATGCTTGCTAAAGTCTGAACCAAAATTTCCTATTGTCCCATGTAAACCAGAATAACATTCATTATTTTTTACTTCAAATTTAACGATCATTAATTTTTTGTGCACTCTAAATGTAATATGTGGATGAGATGAAACATTCTAATGGTTTCGCCAAATTCATAACAGCCCTCGAGAGGAAACCGTAACTACAATGTGGCTCGTGACAAAAAATATCGTTTGGCACTCCTGCATTAGACTAATCTCAGCACACCACAAAAAAGTACCCAGCCATCAAAATGCCATCCCAATCGGTAAATATGGTCAAGATTGATTTCCTGGTTTGCACTTGATCATGAATATGGAGCATTGAGGCTCAGAAGTGCATAAAATATGACTGACAGGCATCTATTTTCCCTGCTCTGTGGCGACTGTAAATCTCACTGGAGCTCAGGTGGATTTGATGTCCTCTGAGGCATTCTATTATGATAACGATATCTTATTAGGAAGGACAACATGATGGAGTGCTATTTTACCTCGTTATAATACACGATATATTTTTTTGTCGTTTCGTCGTGAGCCGATGGCGCACCGCGTTAATCCTACCTTTAAATTTTTACTAAATTATCTTCCAGGGACTCAGTGAGTCATCGAAAGAAACAGCTGGTGGCTCATCATAGAGTGAATGCTACTAATCACAACAAATATAACTCGCTCTGGCCAAAGGCGATAAGGGGCGGACAACGGGTGGGAGGCTGCCCCTTTACTGATAATGAGGTGTTTGGTTTTCGGGAATCTCTGACGACTTCTCCGTCAAATACCCATGCTGTGGCTGGTCTGATAGCCCCCCCCCTCTGCCCCCCCCCCCGTTTAAAGGCCAGCTTGTGTGATCTCTGGCATGGAAGCAGAGTTGACGTGTGGGAAGAAGGTGAGCTGGCCTCAGAAGAAAAATCACCATGTTGCCCGTTATTTTGCTATGCCTCGATAGATGATAGATAAAAACATAAAGAGGAAGTAATTCATTTCCACTCTGGGTTTTTTTTTTTTTTGCTGCTGGCTCTACACCTGCTAGCCTCATACAGTGCCATGTGCATTAATGAGTTTCTGAAAAATGGCTCCAGATGCCTTGGTTTATTACCATGGAGGGTGCGAGGCACGAAAGGAGTGGGGCCGGGGGGTGCGAGAGAGAGAGAGACAGAGAGAGAGCAAAACAAAATGTTTCCAATTAAAATGAAGATGAATTACAGGAGCCGGGTTCCCCCGCCGCGGCAGTGGCATTTTCTCATGCTTCTAAAAAAAAAAGGGGGGCTCAGAGACGGGTCATTAAGCGTCGATGGTGGCGCTTCGCGAGACCTCAGCTCCGCTCAGCTCAGCTCAGCTCAGCTCAGCTCAAATACTGTTTGCCAGAAGCACAAAGCCAGCCAGTAGGGAGGAGAACATTTGGACACTTTGGAGGCGCCGCTGGACATGCATAATGCAACTCGTGGTGCGTTATGGATCATCTTGAAAGCGGTGGTCTTCAAACTGAGGACCATGACCTGCAATTTGGGGGTGTAGGTTGGGGGGGAGGGGTCATATGACATAATGAAGTCTTTGAACCGCTGGTGAAAAGAGACTTTGATTCTCTTGTCTTTCATCCACAACTGCTTCTAACAACGAGGCATAAATGACGACTGTATTGTTGTTGCCGGAGGCGTCTGTTTTTTTCTTCTTCTTTTCTGTTAAATGTTCGATAAAAACGCTTTGTGGCAGCTGTAGCTGTTGTGAAAGTGCTCTAGTTTTGTATCGTATAACAGCCAGTGTGAGGACAAGGGCTCCGAGCTGACACGGCTGGTGGGAGATGTTGCAGCCGAGGTTGCTGGGCAAAGAGCTTCACTTTTTCCTGGTTTCAGCAGCAGTGGTTTTTGATTGGCAGTTGAAGCATACATCAACATGGCTGCGGCACTTTAGAGTTGAAAGAATGGCTTCAGTCATTTGAACGCCTCATCTGGTATCACCCATCCACCACTCCCTCCCTCACACCGTCCCTCCCCATCCGTGCGTCCATCCATTTATGTATGTATGTATGTATGTATGTATGTGTGTATGTATGTGTGTGTGTGTGTGTGTGTGTGTGTGTGTGTGTGTGTGTGTGTGTGTGTGTGTGTGTGTGTGTGTGTGTGTGTGCGTGTGCGTGCGTGCGTGCATGTGTGTATGTGTGTGTGTATGTGTGTGTGTGCAGACAGTCATTCAGTCTTGAGGACTTTCTGCACCCTCTTTGTTGTATGAATCAGTTGTAGATGAAAGAGGATGGGATCAAAACGTCCTTTCCACCTGTGGATCAAGGAGGTCATGGTGAAATGTACACGTCTGCTACAAGCTAAATGTTGAAAGCAAACACGCACCTGTAGCATCCATTGTCCAATAGAGATTGTCTCACAGCTCCTGTCCCACGTAAATCCGCTTCAATTCCAAGCCGCGAAAGTTCCACATATGCATCGCCGCTTTGCGCTGACACCCTTTTCTTCTCATCGCGGCCTCCTCAAGTCATGCATTCATCCAACAGCACCAACCTTTTAGCTGAACAAAGTGGGGCTGTGAAAATTCTGTCCCTTACAGGTGCAAAAAAACACAATCGCCCCAGAGCTGTCCAGCGATGACAGAAGGCAATGACATTCCTCCCAATCAAAAACAGTGCTAGCATATTCATGCTGCCATTAAAGCCGATCTGCTCAGCAGAGTCTCTTCCTTGATGAATGTTGTGGCCAAAAATGCAGAAAAATAATTCGTGTCTGTTCCACACAACGCACAACAACTCAAAGTGACAAAAGAAAACACAAAAACAACAACAAAAAAGCAAGGCTCGTGAGAGCACTTGCTGACGGCTGCCTACTTGGGCGCCATCTTGGACTTCTTGTGCTGGACTGCATAGCTTCCACTAAATCATCTTTTTTTTCTTTTTGGCATTCAGATGCCTCTTTTGTTGCACGTGTGTGCGCGTGTGACTGAAAAGGCAAAGTGGTTGAGAAGCGCAAGCTCTCCAGGACTGAGTGGTTGGTGATAAAAGTAATTATAGCATTCAGTCGAGCTTGTCGGAAACTCAGGTAGCGCTGCCTTGCTGACACAATTATCCTCCGGCAACGGCTTTGCCTGTCTGTCGCTGACAATTACGATGTGGTGACGGATGTCACACGAATCGCGCAGTGAGCCGCTTGAAAATAAATAAGCACTTGTGGTATTACAGGGTGGCATGCCCGTTTTGGACCAAATGACGTCCATGACATTTCCTCTTCGTTAAATAGCCGGGTAATGTTCATGGCGGTCTATCTGCTATTACTCCTCCTTTCATTCAGACACTTCCAGACATGCTGTGTGCCATCATATTCATTAGAGATAATTAGCCCAATTAAGCCACTGTCACTTTGCTTTTAGCTGATGAAGCTGAAAATTGCTTGATTTTCACCATCAGAAGCACTTGAACTACTAAGAGCCAGGCTGTTGCTTTTTGTGGGTAAAAAGAGGCACATTTCTATCTCGTAGGCGATGATTATTACGACTGCAGTGCATGTAGCAGCCCAAAAAGGTTTGTAAATGCCTATAGATACCACAAGTAGCAAATTATATATATATACAGTAAAGTCTCGTTATATCGATATCGGTTATATCGATAGTACTGCTTATTACGATACTACTTCTATGAACGCAAGGAGAAAATTTACATGCCGCAGGATCGGATATATCGATAGTCCGGTTATATCGATATTTTTTCCGACTCCCGAGAATATCGATATAACGAGACTTTACTATATATATATAGATATATATATATAATTTTTAGATTAATTTACTTTTAATTGATGAGACTATTGACTCTTGTTTTGCAGATTTTGCACGTGACAAAGCACATGTGCAAAATTTGTGAGATATCTTATTTTGAAAGAATTTTTAAATGTTACCATAGCAACCAGCGAGTTTGATTATGTTTTGAAAATACCAAGCTTTTCATTCGGGTCATATCATATTATTTTGTTGTATTTATCCTAAAAGGCCTGTCTCTGAAAATATTGTCTGACATTTAAACGGTTCATAGGGCAAAAAAAGGTTGGGGGCCGCTGGTATACAGTAAATTGCGAAGAATCTCTTGATTTCCTTCGGGACCCCACACTCAAAAGAAAACAAAACCCAGAATATCCATGCTTTAATCAATATAAAGATTTGCTTGTAACTTATTACCAACCAGGAGGAAGTCGTTTATTTTGACATTTCGTCATCGCACAATCCTGATCCACGGACAGTTATTTGCGCTCCTACAAGCACTGCACCAACAAGAGATTGCCTTGCGTATTCGGAAAAGCTTTTGATAGGAACAAATAAGAGAAGAAGGGCAGCTGCGAAAGAACTCATCTATTATTTTGTCTATTATTGAAGCCAGCTCCCAGTGAGTGAAGGCTCATTCAGCCCCAGCGCTTGCTGGGAGACTTCCGAATGAATGTTTCCTTGACAATGACAATGATAGCTCACCCAGATGGCATTTGTACGCTTGCTTATGTTTTCGAGCACAAAACAGTTTGGTGCCTTCAAGCCGCAGAGAAGCGTGCACAATTAAATCATTTTGATTATTATACTGTGTGGGGCTCAAACCTCGACGGTAATGTGAACTTTTTTGGGGAGTTGGGGAGGCTCATATGGAAGAGGACACGCCAAGGGTGAGAGTGGCTTATTTCTTGAGCATCAGTACGTTTTGAAAATCAGTTTATGTTATACAGTGATACCTCGGTTTACGAACACCTTGGCTTACGAAATGTTCGGTTTACACGTTAAATTTATGAAAATTTTACCTTGGCATACAAACTATTTTTCGGGAGACACACGGAGCTGCCACAATGAGTGATGTGTCGTTCACGAACGAGCCCGTTCTCCTGACAAGAAAATGGCAGCGGCTTGTTTTGGTCCTCTATTCCCCGCAACCAGTCGTCGGTTAAAGCCACGTGATTGGTCAAGAACACAGTAGTGAGGGGTGGGGGTTACAGACAGAGAGGGAGTGAGGCCGCGTTCTCCAAAAAACAAAATGGCGTCATCGGTTAAACCCACATGATTGGTCAAGAACGAGGGGGGGGGGGGGGTTAAACATTAAAGAGACAGGCAGACGACAGAGAGAGAGTGAGAAAACACACGCACACACACACACACACACACACACACACACACACACACACACACACACACAAATCAAAAGTGAAAAAAAAGTGAAATGCTGAGAAAATGGATAGAAAACTGTGAAATTTGGACTCGTTTCAACTTTGATGGTTCAAAAGCAGAGTGTAGACTGGAAGGTTAAATATCCCATCAATCAGGCTCCACAAACAACCTGCACAAACCATCTGTACACTTGATGCAAAAAGCTATCAACCCAGATAAACAGAACACAATTGATGAGGAATTAGATACAATTATCACAGAGAAAGCACCTACAAGGGATCATTCCTCAAGATGGTGAAAGAAGCCTATGTTCCCCATCAAGTGTTTAATGTTGCGGAAACCGGACACTTATTCCATCAAGCCATTAATGACCATCACAAATGTAAATAAAATGACTGTATTGTACAGTACAATTTATTTCTTTAATTATAATACTATAGCACATTTATTATACATAAAATAAGGTATATTTTGTGTAGTTTTAAGGCTTAGAAAATTAGAAAGTAGATAATTATGTTTTATCGGGACTTGAGAACGGAATATTAATAATAATTAATAATAATAATAATAATAATAATAATAATAATAATAATAATAATAATAATAATAATAATACATTTTATTTCAAGAGCATTTCAAAGCTTCAAAGCTCTCAAGAACACTTCACAGACAAGCATAGATACAATAATAAATAAAATACAATTATAAATAGAAACAAGAGAGAGCTATACAGAAAATGCAATTTTAAATATGTGGGTTTTGAGATGGGATTTGAAGGTAGGAAGAGAATCAATGTTACGAATGTTGGGAGGAAGTGAGTTCCAGAGTTTGGGGGCAGAGCAGCTGAAAGTTCTGTCCCCCATCGTGCTGAGATGGGTAGGGGGCACACAGAGGTGGAGGGAGGAAGAGGATCTGAGGGAATGAGAGGGAATAGAAATTTGAAGGAGGTCAGATAGGTGTGGGTGACAAAGTTATGGATAACTTTAAATGTATAAAGAAGAATTTTAAAGTTGATTCTATATTTGACCGGAAGCCAGTGGAGCCCTTGCAGGATGGGGGTGATGTGGTGAAAAGATGAGGTTCTAACTGAGTTCACCACATTTTTCTTTCGATGAATAGATTCTACATGGCGCGCAGCCAGTAATATCAGAATGGGCTGATGTGATAAAGTTAATCTCACGAGATAAATCTATGGCATTTTATTTTTTTCCTGTATTTCTCATCTCTGTCACCGCCTTCAGCGAAATCAAAGTTTCACCACCGCATTCTTTGTTCTTTTCCCTTTTTGTCTAACGGGAGGGAGAAGCGGGGAAGCCGTTACGGATTAATGGCATGGCGGCCGCGCGCAAAATCACCGGCGTGAGCCGAGGTACTGCATGTTAAATGATGAGCCATTATGGCGATTTTATAATGGAGCTCTAATTGGGTCTCGGTGGTACAGCTGCACCATTTTCACAGCAATTATTTCTCTTTCTGGCACTCCGCTTTTGTCGGGACTTCTTTTGTTCCACCTTTTATTTCTTCTTACTCATCCATCTTTTTTCACAAGAGCGTCCTCGGCTTTAGCGTCTTCTTACTGTCATAAATGTGTTGTGTCATCAAACGAGAATCAAAAGGCCAACCGTGAACATACTGTGAAGCAAAAAGCACACGGGTTGAACTTGGATATGATTGAAAAGCCAGAATATACGTTTATTTTTGGATGAGGCAGGGCAGAGGGCAAACCTTATTGTTTTGCTGCCGAATTTAATTTCCCTATTATTTTAACTTTCTTTTTTAATTTCAAAGCATTTAAAATGATGGTTAATTATATAAAGATTTTCAACAAGTCCCCATTACCCCACAAATAGCAGGTATTTGCTATACACGTTTGTTCTTGATATAATTTCGCTGATGCATCATTTGATGGATCATGGTCAGAATTCATAGTGGTGGCTAACAAGATGAACATGTCTTTATGAATGCCCGTTGCCAAACCTGGGTGTCATGGAAAATCAGCTAAATAACCAGTGAGATGTTAAAATCAAATTCAGTCCTCTGTTCTCTTCATATTGTATTTTGCATTTGAGTGTGAAATAGAAATGTGAAAACAATTTGCCGGTTTATTAATATTATCCGCAAATGAAAAATTGGACAAAAAAAACCTATATACAGTAAAGTCTCGTTATATCGATATCGGATATATCGATAGTCCCGGTTATATCGATACTATTTCGATGCACACACGGAGAAAATTACTTGCAAACAGGGTCGGATATATCGATAGTCCCGGTTATATCGATTTTTTTTCGGACTCCCTTGAATATCGATATAACGAGACTTTACTGTATATATATATATATATATATATATATATATATATATATATATATATATATATATATATATATATATATATATATATATATATATATATATATATATATATCAAGGGGGCGGCCCGGTAGTCGAGTGGTTAGCACACCGGCTTCACAGTGCAGAGGTCGCCGGTTCGCGTCCCGGTCCGGCCTCCCTGTGTGGAGCTTGCATGTTTGCATGTCCCCGGACCCGCTTGGGCCTTCTCCGGGTCCTCCGGTTTTCTCCCACATTCCAAAAACATGCATGGCAGGCAGATTGACCACTCCAAATTGTCCCTAGGTGTGAGTGTGAGAGTGACTGTTGTATGTCTTTGTGTGCCTTGCGATTGGCTGACAACCAATTCAGGGTGTCCCCCGCCTCGTGCCCGAAGATAGCTGAGATAGGCTCCAGCAACCCCCGCGACCCTAATGATGAATAAGCGGTACGGAAAATGAGATGAGATATACTTTCAAGTTCTAGTCAACATGAGAAGCTAATCGGTGCTTCTCCACACCTACATCATAGGCAGGAGACTTGGTCTCTAATCACAAAAACTGGTGTGTTCATGTTTTCAGATTCAGAATCAGAAAACCTTTAATCGTCCCACAATGGGGATATTTGCAGTCCACAACAGCAATTTGAAAGGAGATGGGGGCTGAAAAGATAAAACAAACAATAAAAATGTGATGAGACAAGTGTGATTTTGTGCTTGTGACTAAATTACAAGGTCGTGAATGAGGACCTGTGCATTCGTCCTGGTGCCCCGTATTTGAATAAGGTGACAGAATAACGGATGTTTCGTTGCGCTGAGGTGGATCAGTGTGACCATTGAAAAGCAGAGGTGTATGTGCCTTTAAGGCATGGGTCCCCAAACTTTTTCATGTGAGAGCCACATAACTTTTCCCTTATGTGATGGGGGGCCGTTGTCAGTTTGTAACAGAAAAAGTGTGACGATCGTAGGGGAGTCGATGAGAAGGTTTCTTCAGCCGTCATCTGTACTTTTTTGAAGGTGTCGGACGTTTCGCCTCCTATCCAAGAGGCTTCGTCAGCGAACTAAAGTCTGACTGGTCGTATCGGCCCTATTTATATATCCCTAATGTCCAGACATGGCGGCGCCGGACACAGCTATGATAGGGGTCTACTCTCAGGTTGGGGGGAGCAGAGGACCACTCCCTGTGGCCCCACTGATTCTTCCTACATTCCTGACTAACGACTGGCCCATTTCCCCCCCTCCCTCCGGTATCACCTCATCAGCATTACAAATGTTGTCTAACCTGTTTTGCCTAAGCAGGCTATTGTATGAACGATCTAAATTGAACCTCACCCCACCAGACCAGTTTAATGAAGGATTTTGCTGTTTTATAAGAATCGCTTCTTTTACCCCCCTTTCAAACCATCTACGTTCTTTTGCTAAGATTTTAACCTCATTGTCGTCAAATGAGTGGTTGCTAGCTTTTAGGTGCAAATGTACTGCCAATTGAGGCCTACTCGTATTATCCCTGCAATGTCTTTTTTGAGAATTTGTTGAGTCTCCCCAATGTACTGCTCCTTACAATTTTCATTCTTACAATGTATGGAATAAACTACATTACTTTATTTTTCATTTGGCAGCCTATCTTTTGGATGCACTAATTTTTGCCTTAACGTGTTTATCGGTTTGAAATAAGAAGGAATTTTGTGTTGCCAAAGGACTCGTTAAACAGGCCAGTCGTTAGTCAGGAATGTAGGAACAATCAGTGGGGCCACAGGGAGTGGTCCTCTGCTCCCCCCAACCTGAGAGTAGGGGGGATCATAGCTGTGTCCTGCGCCGCCATGTCTGGACATTAGGGATATATAAATAGGGCCGATACGACCAGTAAGCCTTTAGTTCGCTGACGAAGCCTCTTGGATAGGACGCGAAACATCCGACACCTTCAAAAAAGTACAGATGACGGCTGAAGAAACCTTCTCATCGATGGACCACTCCTGTACGACTGAGAGCTTACACAGACGGAATGTAGGGGAGCTTAAAAAAATTGTTTTCCAGAAAGCCACACATAACCAAATAACACTTTCCAGGTTCTTTACAGAAAAAAGTCAGGAAACAAATAATATCACTATTAATGAAATAAATAATAACTAAATCACCCTCTCTGAGTTCTTCACAGAAAAAAATGAGGAAATAAATAACACTATTTATGAAATAAAACATAACTAAATCTGTGTTCTTCATAGAAAAAAAGCCATGGAACATTAACTGTTGTGCCATGCACAATCTTAACAGATAAAAGTTCAGCTCAGTTGTCAGAGCAGAATCTTTTTTTTTTTTTTCATTTCATTTTCCGTACCGCTTATTCCTCATTAGGGTCGCGGGGGTTGCTGGAGCCTATCTCAGCTGTCTTCGGGCACGAGGTGGGGGACACCCTTAATTGGTTGCCAGCCAATCGCAGGGCACACAAAGACGTACAACAGTCACTCTCACACTCACACCTAGGGACAATTTGGAGTGGTCAATCTGCCTGCTATGCATGTTTTTGGAGTGTGGGACGAAACCGGAGGACCCGGAGAAAACCCACGCGGGTCCAGGGAGAACATGCAAACTCCACACAGGGAGGCCGGAGCGGGACGTGAACCGGCGACCTCTGCACTGTGAAGCCGGTGTGCTAACCACTCGACTACCGGGCCGCCCAGAGCAGAATCTCTCTGACACATATGAGCAGTCTCTTAAAGTTATTGTGTTCCTTCCTTATAATCCTTTTGTAGGTTCCAGTAGGCTTGTAGACACCGCTGTTTGCAGCTCTCTCTCATCAACTTCCCTGTGAAAACCACAAAGGAAGCAGGTTGAGTCAAAGTCAAAGTCAGCTTTATTGTCAAATATGCTAATATGTATGACGTACAGCACAGATGAAATTACTGTCCTCTCGGACCCAGCATGCAAGGCACTTATAACGACTTTAATGATAATGTTGAGAATGTGAACGAAGTGATACAGCACCTACACAGCACACTACATTTCACTACCAGTATGGCTGTAAAGATGGATTTTATCCCAGTAGATTTTATTATGATTATATTTGTTTATACTCAGAATGTCTCATTCAAGTCAGAAAAGTGAGCTTACCTATGTATGTTCATCAGTTTGAACTGTGGGTCTGAATCTGGCTGGTGTGAACTTGAATATCAGGTTCCATTCTAGTTACAGCCAGTCTCAAGCACTGATGCAAATTTTCTTCTGTCAATCTTTATCTCATCGGAGAATTCAGCAGTTTCCTGCGAGAAAAGCTTTTCTCGCAGATATACGTGCTGTTTGGATATGTGTCGTTTGGGAGGGCGGCATAGAAGTCAAAGAGACTGTTGGGCTTGAATGCGTCTTTCAGACCATCACAGTTCTGTAACTCAGGTCAAACCTCTCCATGGTTTGGTACACTTGGTCCTAAAATATCATCTCCCGTTGTAGTCCCTTTGAGACTTTGGAGGGCTGCCAGCTCCTCTCATATCTCATATATTTGCGCTAACTCCACGAATAAAAATGAGCAGTTGCGCTGTGTCTTGCACGTCCGTGCTCTCATCCAGTGCTAATGAAAAAAGTCAAATTATTCCGTCTTCTGCTGCAGCTGGGCATACACATTCATCCCGATTTCTTCACCGCGTCTGGTGATTGTACTCGCCGACAGACCTACGGCATTATATGCATCTTTCTTCTCGGGACACAACTCCTCCGCGACAGCATCCGTATATTTCTAAACAAACTCTCGGTCCGTGAAAGGCTTAGCGCTGCTTGCTATCAGCTTAGCAACCCGAAAGCTGGCCAGAACGGATCTTCTTCAGCTGAGCTTGGCGTACAAATGTATTCTGCTGAGATAGTAGTCCACTTTTCGCTTTGAGAGTTTGTCTGCTCGTATTTGGCCTTGTAAGCTATCGTACTTGTCTTTGTGACGGGATTCATAGTGTCGGTGAAGATTGTATTCTTTGAATACCGCCACCACCTCTTGACAGATGAGACAAACAGCCTTTTCTTTGCATTGAACATAAAAATAATCGTTTGTCCACTGCAGGTTAAATACCCTGCCTTCGGAATCAATTGTTCTCTTACCTAACCTTTTTGCCATTATTCCGTTCTCTCTTTGACAGGACGATTTACAAGAGAAAACGGGTCTGGGACTAAATAGAGCGCCAAACTCCCCTCCACTTCTTCATACGTCGCTTTCTTGTGTCGCGTCGCGACTCCTTTAGCGTTCTATTGTGAGCAGGCGTGTTTGTATTGTTCAATCATGATTATAAACAACATACATTCATTACATTGATTAAAATAGGAATAGATAGTGATTGAAAACCGACCTTTGACTTGTAAAAGGATTTTTTATTTTTCTGGAGGCAAAATAGAAAAAAAATCTGATAGCATTTCTGGTATTGTTCAGGGGGCCGGGCCAAATGTGCTGATGGGCTGGATACGGCCCGCGCGCCGTAGTTTGGTGACCACTGCTTCAAGGTAACAAACTCAAGATTCATGCAGTTTTTTTCTGTGAAAATACAAAAAAAATGGTCTCATCTCATGAACTGAAGTAGTTGAATCAGAACTTCGACTTCAACACAAGTCTTAGGAAGTACTGTATGCCTGTTTTTGCCATTGTGACTCGAGAGCGTGAGAGTACAGATAAATCGCAAGGAGACCTTTCAAAATATTACAGAGCACTTTTCTGTACCAAACTAATCTTATAGTGCGGGCTCTGGCCGGGATATTGGTGTAAGCTTTGCTGATGCTCATTTAGATTGTGTAATCACATTGCAGCAAAAAGCAAAAACAAAAAAAAAACTGGTAAAAGTGTTGTGCGCTACGGCGTAGCATAATTTCCATCAACCATGTGATATGTTTACTTGTAAGCCAGTAGACATATTTGATTGCTCACTTTAATTTCATGATAATGACCAACTAATGTCACCTTAGCCTTGGTGGCCCAAGCTATTATCAGCCATATAATTTAATTGATGGGAGAGAAGTGGGGCAAGGGGCCGGGGGAGGGAGGAGGGGGGTTAAGGCCCAGGGGTGATAAATAATGACACAGTCCAACCTTCCTGAGTTTACAAATAATACATAATGAGCTTCGGGGCCAGGCTTTGGCTAACCCCCGACTACGGTATTCGTAAACGGATCAGGGAACAAGTCCTGGCTGATTTGGCATGACTGTATTATACTATTGCCAAAAATCACTTCCACCAAAAAAGAGCCACAATGTACATCTTGATGTACAAAATGTTTTATTCTTTACATTCTGTTGCATTTTGCTTTGGGGTGGGTGTTTGAACAGATTAATGGAACTTCCATTCATTTCAATTGGGAAGGAGGATTTGAATTGCTTTGAGTTACGAGCGTGGAAAGAATTAATTCCTAAAAGGTACCAGTGTATACCATATAACTATTGATCCTCCCAAGACCAAACTTAATTTCCAATTCACCTTAAAATGATTTGAGGTGCATGCCTGTATGTTGCACGAAAAACCCAGGATCAACTTCGCTTGTCTCCCGTTCAAAATTTGTTCATAACGCCAAAACACGACTTTCCTAAGAGCCACCGTTTTGGTGTGTCATTTCATGGCATTTTTGAGCAATGTCGAAATTTCTTCCACCCAATAGCTCAGGTTTAAAACTCGGCAAATAGGTATGAGTTCACTTTATTGTTCTTTTTGGGGCTTTTTCTTATGAGAACCCTTTCTTGCCAAATGGGAAATGCAAGCCTGAGGCGCAGTGAAAAATCCACCCATGGAGAAAGAAAAACTAAAGCCTGAAGGCAGTTGGAGTGCAACCATTAAAAATCAATGTGGCTCCCCCTCAGTCATAAGCCTTCCAACACTGATGGTAGTTCGGAGCATGCTGGGTCTGCTTTGGCTGGAGGAGCAGCAGATATTTGGCTCTGGGTGCTGTCGACCCGTCAGAATATAACCTCTAAGGGCCAATTAAGGCAGTGACGCCACATGCCTGATTTCCACTGTTTGTTATTGTGGAGGTGAAGGACTTACGGTGCAGTGTTCAGGTTTTACAAAACCAGAAAACATAAGGGAATGTTGCATGCAATCCTCGTTGTAATATATTACTGCAGCATGACCTTTGTTTTTTGTATTTTATTTTGGTTGGGATGGCGGGCTTTCACAATATTTTGGGGGATCGGGAAGCAGTTCATCATCATGAAGAAAAGCTTTGCAGAAGCACTAAAAATCCATGAACAAACATGCCCGGGGAAAGCAAGTTGTTTTTTTTTTTCTTTCTTTTCTGTTCATCACAACTTGGACCTTACCTTACGGAGCTGTCTGGGTCAGTCAGACATTGAAATTGTGACTTCTTCAGCGGTAAAAATGTGTTTTCTGTCACACTCAATCAGAGGGAAAACTATTTCATCAAATAGAATAGTAACAACAATGCCCCGCGGACACCTTTGTGGATTCTGGCCATTTCATGTCTGCCAAAACAACTTCAAAGAGTGAGTTTTTACGCATAGAACAACACTGAAAACACAACAGAAATAGGTGCTGATAGTGTTTCGACAAGAAAGGGCCGCATAAAATGTATCATGATATTCATATATTAATAATAACATTTATTTATTTGTTTATTTATTTATTTGTCTGTTTATTTTCTTTATTTGTGCATTCATGTATTTGTTTGTTTATTAATTTAATTGGGATGACTTTGAAGCCCGTAACCCTCTTGATGATAAAGTATTTCAGATATAGGGTTGATAGATCGAAAAAAAAGTTAAGTTCAATCCTAACTAACAAAGCATTGTAAAAATGTCAAAAATTCTACTGGTTCATATATTTATTGCTTCAACCCTTAAAGGACAACCGACATCTCCCGACAAGTTGTGTCCATAATTTGTAAAATCACTTCAATTCACTTCTCCTGAGAGTATTTTACAAAGATTCCACCGCATATACCGTAAATTCTGGACTATAAGCCGCTACTTTTTTCCCAAACATTCAACCCTGCGGCTTATTCAGTGATGCGGCCAATTTATGTAATTTTTCTAACGGCCGCCAGGGGCGCTCGAGTAGAAAAGGTAAGAATAAGACTGTGTCAAGGATATATGCATCAAGGAAGACTGCACATGACGTAGCTTTCAAGCTAAACACAACCGAGCTGTCAGATAAAGAAGGAAACAGAGCTGCTGCACGTAAACTTGGCTAAACGAATCGATGGTGAGATGCTGGAAACGGCAACGGTAAGAACAATGTAAAAATATGATTTGTCTCAAGATGTGAGCGCCAGCCGGGAGTGTGACGGCGTCTATATGACACTGCTTCATTCCGACACTGAGGACGATGACTTCGATTGCTTCAGTTCAAAGGAGGAAGATGAAGACAGCTAACAGTGATTTTTTTACCAGTATATTCTTTTACCAGACCTGTTCTATCAAACCTGTTCATTGAACCTGAAGTATGTGATACTCGCCTTTTTTTTACTAGTCAGGTTTATTTACCTGTTTCGACATCAACGGCCATAGGTCAAATCATCCAATCAAAATTGTGCTTTCCGCCAACTGCTGCCTAAACAGGAAATGAACAGCGAAAAGGCAATAATACATATTTTGTTTTATCGGCGAGCCAGATGCAACCGTCAAAAGAGCCATATATGGCTCGCGAGCTTTAGGTTCCCGATACCTGCCTTAGTAAGTCCCCTGTACCTCCGGTCATCTCCCTCTGTCATGAGGCCGACCATAGCTGAGTCATCAGAGAACTTCTGAAGGTGGCAGTTTGGAGTTTTGTAATTGAAGTCCGAGGTGTAGAGAGTGAACAGGAATGGAGCCAGGACTGTCCCTTGCGGCGCTCCAGTGGTGAAGAGAATCCTGTCCGACTCACAGTTGGACAGTTGGACAGAGAAATCGAAGAACGTGATCCTCACCGTGCTCCCAGCATTCTCCAGATAAATATAAATAAACAAATAGATGAATGAACACATGAATAATAAGCAAACAAACAAACAAACAAACAAATAAATAAATAAAAAGTGAAAAAATGAATAATAAATAAACAAGTGAAAGACTGAATAATAAATAAATAAATAAATAAATAAATAAATAAATAAATAAATAAATAAATAGACTCATTTCACTCAGGCCCTATTATTAAGACATTTGTCCTACAAGTGCGCCCTAGACAGAGGTCCGAATTTGTCCAACGTGTGAAGACAAAAAGCTAACTGGGCGCATTCGTCATAGCAAACGCATGCTCAGCCGGATTCCATAAGTGCTAGAATTGGGAATGGGAGACTTCTCAACCTCTCTTGCCCGCCTGAATGACTCCTCTCAAACGGATCTTTTTTTTTCCACTTTCACTTGCCTCCATCTACCTGTCTCCCTTCACCTGCTTTCTCCCATCCAGTGGCCCCCCCACACCCCTCTCAAACCTCCTCGTCGTCCCCCAACCTTCCTCTTCCCATCTCTCTGGCCTCTTATCAGATGTGCATTGAAGCAGAAAGATGTCTGCAATGAAGACAACGTCGAGGGAGCAAAGGCTGTGAAATGCAGGGAGACCAGTGAAGTGACGCCAAGGGGCCGAATTTAGGGCTCTGGCACTGTATTATATATATATATATATATATATATATATATATATATATATATATGGGTAGTGGGGCAAGAGGCATTGTGGCCCCTTTTGGGGGGAATCCGAGCCACCGTCGACCAAATATATAAATGTAATGGCCATTCAAACATCTTCGGCCGGCAGGTTTTATACTAGACGCGTGTGTCGCAACCAGCAAAAAAATTTCGTCAACAGAAGACTACAATGGTAACACTGTAAACCAATCGGCAACCTGCGGTTCTGCTATTCTTCAGCTGAGGCTTTGCATGGCGTGGGAAAAATATCCGATGGAAGTGTCTTATTAGTCTCACAAAGGTGTCTCACTACTGTTATATTCTGACTGTCCACTAGACAGCAGTGTTTAAAATCTAAATGTTATTGAGGTGGAAAAAAAGGGGGAGGTAATGACGACTTTTGTAAATTGAGCGACCTACTGACAAAAAGCACCACCAGGGCAGACAACTCTGAAAAGTTGCCTGCCCGGCCATAAAGTTTCCTGCCCCATTTTTCACAACTTGAAACACAATAAGATGACTAATCGCAAAAAAAAAAAAAAAAACATTGTTGCAAAGTATAAAGGAGTTTTTTTTTAATTAAGGAAGTACCTACCACAAATGCTCTCTTGCTTAATTTATGGTAAACATCCCTTGCTGAAGATTTTGCTCCAAATGTCGTCGTCATGGTGCACAATGCAATGTTTGCGTTGCATGGACTGCTACAAGTCACGTGAACTCCTCTTTCTAAGCACCTTTCAAAACTCTTTAGTACACTTTACAGCCCCGGGACAATGTACATTTACGTTTTGTAGCGTCATAAATTTTGTCTGCAAATTACGACATTTGGCAATTTGCATAGTCGGCACGGCAGCCAATCAGAAGCCTGTTTCGTGCTTCGGACCTTTCCGAGCGTTATAAGGTCATGCATTTGAATATAATTTTCAAAAGTAGATGCACAGAATCTCAACCCCTGAAGAAAGCCCCAAAAGAAGCTAACAAAATTTATGACGCGACAAAACGTAAACGTACATTATCCCGTGACTCTAAAGTGTACTTGAGAGTTTTGAAAGGCAGAAACAGGAGAAACAGGAGATCACGTGGTTTGTAGAGGTTTGCTTGTAGCTTTATTGAATAAAGCAAAAGTTTGATTTAAAAAAAAATCTTTGTTTTTTTTTCTTTTTTTTTCTTGAAGAAGTTGTCGGCCACCTGGGCTCGACGTAAAAGTTGTACGCCCCGGGCGTCCGGGCAGAAGTTATTTCAAACACTGCTAATACACTGTTAAAATGCCTAATAAGAAAAAACAGTGTTTGGCTGTGTTCTGACTTTATTTGGCCTCACAATGGCACAACTTTTTTTTTCTTCGGAACTTCGCCTTCTTTCACAAGAACTTTGCGAGCACATTGACGTATCAGCCAGTGGACAGTGGACATCAGATTTGACAGGTGGCAAAGTCAAAACTGCGCAATATCTGAACAAAGTATTTTTCCCCATTTTTTTAATTGTAGTTGTAAATTGTAAGATTATTGTGATTTGATACATCAAAAAAACCATTCATATATTTTTATTTGTCGCTCAAAACATAGGTCGACAAGTCGATCGAATCTCATTCAGCATTCCTCCAGAAAGTGGGCTAATTCTTTAGCATCTTGCAACACTCTACCAAACCTTTTGACTTTATGAAAAGACCTAAACCCCACATATGTCCACACATACGCACAAAGTAAATGTGTTGAAACAACAATATTGCAATTGTTTGCTTCAAGTTACAATTTACTTTGTCAAATTAAACAGTCGATGCTGTGCCCAATGAAAAAAACAGTGTAACATAAAGGAGAATAATGATTGCACATCTTGGACTGCAACTTTCATTACTTCGATAAAGCTTCTTTGGCCTGAGCTTCATATTTTATTAAAATAGACTCCGCTCGTGTAAATATTCATTACGTGGCATATGCAGAGCAAATGAAAGTTTGATGTCAATTTCAGCAGGACACGCACGGGCAGATACGCCCCAGATGTGAAGACTGCAGTAATTGGAGATACAACATATGCAGTGGAGAAGTCTAGACACCCCCGTTGCAAATCAAATGCCACAATTTCGTGACACTGAAAAAAAAACACCCATGATGAATCATTTTAACATCCTTTCAACCATTTCCACCAATTTAAAGTGATTACAAAAAGATAATGTGTTTGCAAAAGTGAGCACACCCTCCCATAACTGAAGATTTGGCTGTGTTCAGAATCAACAAATCGTGACTAAATTCACGTTTTGTCTCGGACCCCAAAGCATGATGGATGCTTCTCCTTAGCTGTGATGGTCGAATTCTGATGAGAATAAGAAATTAGAACCATATTAGCAACCACTGCTCAGGTCTTTGTAGCAATTTCCTGTCATCTACAGATTTGAGTTCATTATGGTGGCTGATAGGAAATTAGTAACAGGCAGATACATTCATGCTTGTGTTCAAAGCAGTTTTCAAAAGTGTCAATGTATTAAGGTTGAAATAAAAAATTACAATGTTAATTGCTTTCTAGAAGACAAAACGAAAAAGAAAAAAAATGCAAATAACCCTGTTTTTTTCTACCAATATGAATAAAGGCTGATAAATGCTAAATTATAGATCGTAGGAAAATGTTGAAATGCAAAGCTGCACTTATTTCAAAGAACACACATCTCTAGAAGAACAGTGACAAAAGCACGTGTCACAGATTGCTCTTTTAATCTCAATAAATTGCTTTTTTTCTGTCAAACAAATGCTTTCTTTGCGGTACGGTTATTGGCTTGAACATAAGTGAGACCACATATTCTCAATACGTCCTTTTTTTTGCTTCCTCTGTCATTGAGGGTGCAAGTTCCCTGCTGACTCAATAGAGCGCTCTCAAATAGGATTTTCCTGAGGTCAGGACATATTCGCCTAAACAAACTGGCAATACCGAGGAAGGGAACAACAGAGCGAGTGAGCGAGACGGTCGAGGGAGGTCACCGTCGGGAGTCATTCAATTATCTAACAGACCAAAAAGTTGCCAGTAACTTTTTTAGAAAATAACCCCAGTAAGTTCATAGACAGAAGCTGTTACGGGGTAGTAATTGTATGAGTTCGACAAACTTTAGTGTAAAGCTAAACACATCAAAAGAATTTCATACAATGTATAGTTAAAAACAAGATATGCTTCGCGAATGCTAAAATCATTGGTAAAAGCTCATTGACATGCTAACGAAACATTAGCTGTTTTTTTTAGAACAATATTGCTTCCAAAAACGAATTTTACTCCAGAAACACAGTGACAACACATACAAAATGATATGATAATCAACTCAAAAGCATGTTTTTTTTTTTAACCAAATACAGTAGGGGGGGAAAAAGCTCTATTAAAATGGTTCAAAGGCAACTTTCTACTGATCTTATTGAGTGTACTCCTTTCATGCGCATCACACTGCACGCAAGAGGCCAAAGCATGTAAGTGCAGCCAGTTTTTATCTTTGCTGTATTTTTTTTCTTTTTCAGTGACTTTATATAGATGGGGCGGGAGTACGAACAAGATACATTCTGAGCCGCCGTTCGTAAGGTGAATTTGTTCGTAAGTTGCTTCAGTGCTATATTTCGTATGGAATGTTTTTTTAAGTCAAACACTGAACAGGGAAGCGTCCATTTTTTTACATTCTTGCTAATTGATATACTTGTTCCACTTCCAACTTTATTTTGAAGGATTTAAGAAAGTTTGCTTTCTTTAAAATTCAAGGCTACAAAAGAACCGAGAGCTTTCGGTAATCATACCAACACAAATGTGCGTTTCACCAGTGGCGGACCGTCAAAGCCTGCAAAGCCTTCTCTGCTGGCCTAAAAATATCTGAATCACAGACTGAAGTTACATATGTTTTGTCCATAGATTCTTATTAAATAATTCCAAATTGTCTTTCAGCTTCCTCTCGTGACTTTTCCACTGTTGCGCTGCTTCCAGACTGTCACGGTTTGCAAGGTGGTGGTGGCAGTTGTGGATCCCAAAAAGCAGGCAGGAGGGAGTAGCAGGTTGTATTTGAGAAATTGTATTAAAATAAAGTCAACAGGAACACAATCTAAAACATTAAAATCATTCGAACAGAAAAATACCAAAGGAAAAACCAAGAGTAAAAGTCTGCCAAGATGAAACAAACACATGCACAGCATACAATGCATGCACAATGCAAACAATTGCATACAATGACTCGACGCCAAATGGTCGTACCGGGAGTCCTTTTGACTGCCACTGATTGGAACGACCAGCACCTGCGAGGCTGCAGGCAGGGCTGACAGCGCCATCTGTTGGTTGCCAACCAGATCATGACACAGACGTGTATTTTCATATTCAAGCATTTAATCAATCACATTTCAGCCATCATTTTTTTTACCAGGGTCAGAAAACGGCCTGGACCCCTTCACAATCAGGTCTGCAGGCCCTGGAGCATAAAATAAGCGTTGATGAAACTGTTGCTTTAACCAATCAGATTTCAAGTTGGCAACCTAATGCCTGCTTGAAGGCGCTGGAAACGTCAGAGTTTTCGCAAACTATGACGGGATTGCCACATCATTGGCTAGTCACTAGCCAATTATAGTATCACTAGGTGCTAGTGATTAGAGCATACTGGCTCAGAGCTAGGACATTGTATCAGTCGCGAGCTGCATAAGCAAATATATTGTGTTGATTTAATAGCAGTTTTGTCAACCCACAATGGCTGAAGGAGAAGAAGAAATTGATTTGGTTGGAGATTGATTGTTAAAGCCATTTTCAAGACGGACTTTTCAAGAAAAAAATGGACATCGTTAACAAAGGTCATCAGTTATTTCCTGGCTATTGGTACCCTCTAGTGGACTTGTAGTAAATCACACCACACATTTTTCAATCTGCATTGATTCATACGTAGCACTACTAAAGGCCGAGCGATGAAATCCATGGCCCGCCACTGCGTTTCATATGGCACGTAATATGATCATGGAAGTCTCACCTTCAACAACTAAGTCCCAAGATTTCAGATGAAATCAATAAGAAGAAGAGATCAGGGATATGCCTATTTGCGTTTTGATTGTTTACACAATGTGGAGGTAGCAAGAATGATAATACAACGAGGCTTGAATTTCACATTACAAGGTCATTTAGTACTTGACAACGGTAATAAAAAGTTCCAAAGCAAAGTATTCAACGTGCGATGTTGAATGATCATGAGACTACGATGATCGTTCTGAGTGGGTGAGTTTTCGTAGTTGAATAAAGACTACATTTCAAAGTAGATGACTAATCATTTTATGTGTTGTGATTTCAATCAAAATCAAAATAATAGCAATTATTATTCCTTCCATATTTGTACAGCCCTTCCTACGACCACCACATAAGATTGTCACGCGCCTGATCAAAGAGTTTGCAAATTGTGCCTCATTTCTCATTTAAAGTGTTGCATCTCGTCAAATGAATGTTAATTAAATGGCAACACTAAAAGCTCGTTTATCCAAGGGGGCGTCGATCTCAAATGCAGAGACATTTAGCCACTCTTCATTTTGGATGACTGTAATTAACTTCCAATCACGTCCCAAAATGTGACCTTTACCAGATATTGTGAACACCTGTAATGAGTTTCTTGTCAGAGTGAGTACGGAATTCAAATGCTTCTCGAAAAAGTGCCGAGTTGATCTGGGTAACTTGTTACTCTGAGGAGTTGTTTGTCATTTGGTAAAAAGCACCTTTGGCTTTTTTTGGGGATGTACGGTGTTAACTCTACTGAAGACAGCTCTTCATAAGAAATTTTCAAATGATGAAATGTCTCATTGAGGAAATATTGCATTTTGTTACAAAAGCAATGTCAACACCCATCCATCCATTTTCCTTACCGCTTATTCCTCATTAGGGTCGCGGGGGGGTATGAAACGGAAAAATCACGTATCACCTCCATTGTCAAAGTTCCCATCTTCCTGAACGCAACATACATACATACATACAACATACAACATAGCTGCTCTGCCATTGGTTAATAATAAGCATCATCTCAGCATCCCATTGGCTAAGACAGACATCGGCAACCCGCGGCTCCGGAGCCGCATGTGGCTCTTTCACCCTCCTGCTGCGGCTCCCACTTAAATGAGTATTTAATTTAATGTATATTATTTTAGTTCGTTCGTTTTTAAAATGTAATTCTAAATTTGAAGATTATGGTGATTATAAATAATACAAAATAAAACGTATTCAATTTTTTCTCGCTCATAATATACGTCACAACCATCGACGGTGGACGTATATCCGGTCACAACCGCCAAATTGCGCACGATTTCTTGATGATTTTTTTCGACCCCCAGGTAGCCCAACTATGGATAAATCTAAGAAAAGAAAAGTGTCTGAAGAAAACAGAACTTTTAATGATACGTGAGCAGATTCGTTCGCCTTCACTGCTGACGAGACGGGTTTACCGGTATGCTTAATATGTAATGAGAAGTTAGCAAACCACAAAAAGTCAAATGTCGCAAGACATTTCCAGAACAAACACACAGCTTTTGCTCAAAAATATCCGGATGGAGATGAGAGAAAA